>NC_060213.1:71670000-71970000 GCF_021130785.1 Homalodisca vitripennis
AGAGTCCTTACTTTGTGTGGTTTAATTATTTGGTATAGGACAGTTTCTCTCGCACATGCTTAAAATAATTAAATTAACATGTAATCAAAAGACCAAACGGACTTTTATTTTCATTACGTTATTATAAACGATAATAGCTGATTTAATTTGATAAATATTGAATCACAATATGTATTTCCCTCTATATATTTCTTTTAATTTTTCTCGATTATACCTAAGATGTTTTTTTGAAAATAGTGATGAAATAATTTTTAAACTATTCATTTTTAAAATGAATTCTATTTTAAAAGTATGTTATCGGACGACGATTGATTACTAAGGAAGGATAAATGAATACGTATTATACTTTAAAATTCAGATAGTTTCCAGCGTAACAGTAAAGTAGACTTAGTATTTTTTTAACAATATAAAACAGTTAAACATGTAAATTAACTCAGAGACTGAAAATATTTTTTTATAAACTGGTAATGATATACCCATTATGTTGCGGAGTAATAAAAAGATAAGCTTAAAATAATCCGATTGATTATTATAAACCGTCATAGAATTCACTCTTGTATATCTACAAATAATAATATAAAATGTAAGTTTTTACAGATTAAAATCCATTACGAATATAAAACATTAAACATATTTGTTCATTGGTTAGTTTTCACATAACTGCTCACACAATACAATTTCCGGTGATTTAAATAGAGTACTATAAAGTAAGGTTGTGCTGTAAATACATTCTTATATATATGTATTCTTCTTATTCCAATATTTTTTTTCTTTTTTTATACGAATAGGTTACAAATTTAAAAAATCTCATATGATTATACGCCAAATTGACTAAAACATTTATTTATTTATTGTATTTTATCTTTGCCGGCATGGTCACCCATTTATAACAATGTAAAATGATACGTATTGGCAAGCCAAATTCCATAGAGTGGCGTGAAATAACATTAAATCAGTGCTGCATAGATATAAATAAAGGTTATATAAAAATTTTGCCTATCGTCTCTTTTTTTTTCGAGAAAGATCGTGCGGACAACCAGAGAGAAATTATAGTTCTTCTACTGACCCTCGATTGATAGAATTCACCAAAAATGTAATGTAAAGGCACAGTCATTAAAAGGGTTTTATATTTGTTTGCTGTAATTCCCAATAGCAAGCATAATTACGTGTGTCATCAATGACATTACAAACTAACCGGGAATGGAGTGTTAGGCGAAATCAGTTCCGAAATACTAAATGGAACGGTACATCAATCGTGAAACGGCGAATCAGCCATGGTAATGAGCTACACTACTGATTACGGTTCTCATTCCAGTATTGACATCAGGTTGTGGAATACTTACAGAATTTATGTTTGTTGCTACATCTAGATACGTGTGCATATTCAGAACCATAGTGATTAATCTTAAAGAATAACACACGCAATTGCACACAATAATTTACTACCTTTTGCTCTATTGCATTAGTTATGTATTAAGTTCTTATCTAACCACTTTTAGATTTTAAAGTAAACTATACTACATAATATATGCAACTTCTATGAATTTTAAAAGTCCTAGAATTAAAATAAAGGTCCAAATTCAATTAAAAGAAAGGTGTTATAGCATTTGGGTTATGTTTTAAAAGTAATATTTATGGTTGCACATTTGTTTTTGTATGAGCACTGTTATTATTATAAAACTATAAAAAGGATCTGTTATTTTTCAGATTTTTACCTATACGAAAAATATTTAGCAATGTGTGTTGCTATGTGATCAGAACGAATGGTTCCATTTATGCCAATTATTTAGTAAATTATTCATTCATATCCGAGTAATGTTTATATGATGAGAAAAAGTAAAAAAAAATATTATTGAGTTCAGAAAAAACTGTTGCATTTATGTTTCGTAATTAAAATATAACTCATTCTAAACAACGTCAATAGTTTCAGCCTAAAGTTCGATTAACTTATTGAAATACATTTATTTACCTTTACTTTTCAAATCTTATGAAATGCTGCGCTTGGCCGGTAGTGTAGTGCAGACATAAAAATACAAAGTTAATAATAAAATTTGTACTCCATATTGTGCCGGTAGTGAATTTAAAACATCCTAAGCATTATAAATATATTATAAACAGAGAACGATATGCAATCAAAACGCTATAAACATTTATTTTGGAATTTTGTACAAGGGTCGTTTTTTCAACGTCCGATCTCACGCAATGACGGCCAGTCCGCATATACTGGAATTAAACTAAAAATTTAGGAGTCCTTGGGTGTTTCTCCTGCAAGACTTTGTTACACTGGTTAGATGGCTCGTTTACAGTTTCCTTACTGTACTTGAAAATGTGTGTGTTATTTCAGTTTTTTCTTCAGATATTGGCATGTGAGCCCCTCGCGTAGATACTCCGGATCTCTAAGTGTGTGAGAGGCCTTGGAAATACAATGCACACGGTTTTAATTGTAGTAGTTAAATAGGAAATACATCATATTATTTCAAGTTGAACATAAGACGAGTGGCAAATAGTTTGCATTTTTTAAGTTCCGTTTCTCCTTCGATATACTATTTTCGTAGTCTGGGTAACAATAGTAAAGTAATGATAAGATCTCTCACTGCATCAACCGCAGGACAGACAGACTCTGGTGATAAACCCAAACCTGTAGAACCCTAGTGACTCCCTGACATACTCTGAATAACGTGGGTGGCGTCTATACCTGTTAACACACCAGATGAGCTCTTTCCTTCCAGCATCAGACTGGCTCCCACGCTTCTAAGCTCTTTTAATTAGGTTTGGGGGACATCACCAACGAACCAAATTGTGATACTCATAATTTTATAATTTATCAGATAAAAAGGCGGTACAAATAGTTGCGGTTAACAAATGCAAACTGAAATAGTTTAATTCGAAGGGAAACGCGCAAACTATACATCCCATCAGGGAAAATCATAAGTGTATAAGAAAAACACCATCTGCACAAGATGAGCTACCCTGGAGCACACCCCTCCGTTTAACAAAAGAATCATAACTCTCTTCCACCCTTTTCAATCTGACTCCTACCTTCAAGATGAAGTTTCAATCATTTCATAGAAGTCCTATAAAAACTGTTGTAAATGGATTTCTCCCATCAGCTATTTGTTATTCATTGCGTCAAATTCTTGCTTGTAGGAAATTATCACCAATTTCCATATATTCTCGTAGCGATTGTGGTAAATACATTAACCAGGGTAATAAAGGTATATTTTATTTCCTCAAAAAAAATATTTCAGGCAAAGTTACTGTAGATTCGTGTTTAATAATGCCTCATGACTAGGAGAGCAATCTGTTCCAAAAACCATTGAATGATCATTGATATTGAGACAGGCTAGTTTGTTAGATATTTTTGGGGAGTGGGTACTTATGATGAAAAATGGCCAATTTCCATAAATGTTAAATAAGATTGCAATTAAAAGTGATGCATGAAATATATGCAATGGCTACTCACAACTTTAATCATCCGAATGGATATGCTATCACTACCTACAGCAAATGTTACTTCTGCGGGGAAATTTAAAATCAGTTAGTATGCACCAGTGTAAATTTGTAATCTGTAGCACAAAAAACTTACGTTATTATGTATTTGTATAGCAAAAACTTTTTCTCACGCTTCACCAAATCACTGATTATCGGTCTCATATTACTTACTGGTATTTTATATTTTTATTGATATTTATATATATAATTGATATTTATTAATATATTCGCGTTTGTGTTGTGTGTGTATGATAGGATCTCTAAAAGTTAATTATAGATTTTCAGTGACGCAATCGCTCAACCACTGATAAATAAAAACTATTTTACCCAACAACATACGTAACCTCAATAAAATGTTTCATTTACACTGAGTAAATGTGGTAACTATTATATTAGTCAGTGAAAGTAGAACTGGTCAGTACAACAATTCTTAAGAAAATATCCAGAACAAATGTGCAGTAACGGCATGATCTGAAGGACAGTAATGAACTAGGTAAATGGCTTTTAATAATCTCATTTCCCCAACACTAAATTTAATTAAGTGGCTAGAATTACAAAGTGAGACTCGAGTGCGCTTCAATGCAGTAATTTTTTCTCATTACTAAACTCTAATTACATGAAATTCCCTAAATAAGACTCAATATTTGTTTGTGCTTATCCATCTTTAATAGGAAAATTTTTCACTTTGTAATTCGTAAATAGTTACAGTCCATATTCTAGTAGTTCCACTATGTTATAAAATATCTGTGTTTTAAATTACATTCCATGTCATATGGTAAATTTATTATATTACAGTTTTAAAGAACTATTTTATTTTCATCAGGATGATTAGGAGTTTATTGTTAGTTCTCAGCGTACCAAACATGAATTTTGTGGAATAAATTTATGCTAGATAACAAAATGCCTATCATAGTTGTATTTTTATTTATTTATTTATTTATTTTTTGCTTTGGGGTAATTGGGGTGGATTCACAGATCCTCACACGTCAACCTGAGCTTATTGTGTGCCCCTTTGATGTTAGAGGGGTAAAGCCTATCTTTGTGCCCTTAATTATGCTAAGAAGCTTTTCCCCGATACTAGCATCTGGTTCGTCGCCTGGTTGTTTATCACCGAAAAGAGCCCTTCTCCTTGCTCCCAGTCTCTCACAGTCCAGTATTATGTGTTTTGCAGTCTCTTCAGACTTATTGCAGAGTCTGCACTCCAAGTCCTCATGTTCGTAAACCTAGAGTGTTTAGGTGTTTCCTGAAGGTGGCCGTGTCCAGTGATCAAGGCAATCACTTGCTTAACCCGATCCCTGCCCAGCCCCATCAGCCATCTGGTGAAGCCGGAGCTAGAATCAGCAAGCAGTCTTTTGCCGAGTGCTTGTCCTTGGTGACTCTGCCACCGCAAAGCGGTGTGTCTTCCTGGACCATTTGTTTAATACTTTGGTAAGCGGCTGACTTGCTTATACCACAACTCGGTTCTGGGACCGGTTGTATGGCATGCTTGCTCCGCTTTTGGCAAGCCTGTCGGCGCATTCGTTTACCACCTATGCCTGTGTGGAGCCCGGTACCCAACCAAGACGCACAAAGTTGCGTGATCCAAGCTTGCAGAGAGTGTTAAAGCACTCCCACACAAGCATGGATGAGATGCTGTTGGAGTCAAGAGCTTTAAGAGCTGCCTGACTGTCTGACATTATACAGATGTTCATTCCCTGGTACCCTCTAGTGAGGCCTAGGTTGGCACAGGCTAGGATACCATAGATTTCGGCTTGAAATATGGAGCAGTTTCCGACCCAAACTGCCGCAAAGGGCAGTTCTAGGGGATTGACTAAACACTCCATATCCAGTTCTACCCTTAATAAGCGAGCCATCCGTGTACCAGACAAAGCTCTTTCTTATTTTTGGGATGTTTATCTAGCGATTTCCACTCATCTCTGGAGTAGAAGTCAACAGAGAACGGCTTATTAAATACGAACTCCGTTCTCATTATGTCGGAGACCATTTCGAGAATAGCGCTTGGGTTTACAGCTTCAGTGATGGCGCCATGGCTCGCGTTAGACGCGCCATTCCTCCACAAGCCAGCAACCACCAGCCGATAAGCTGACTTACGCGCTTCAGCTTTTATATGGACATCAAGAGGTAGAAGTCCTAAAGCCACCTCGAGGGTCGCTGAGGGACTGCTCCTGAATGCTCCGGTTGCAAAGATTGTACCAAGCCTTTGTAAGCTTTTCAAGCTTGGCTTTGGCAGTTTACCTGATTCACCTTTGTCCACCAGACTAATGAACCATAAGTGATTTGAGGCCTTACAACTGCTTTGTAAAGCCATAGTGCTATATGGGGTTTTACGCCCCATGAGATTCCTGCAAGTCTCCTGGACGTCATGAGCGCCCACTTTGCTTTGTGCAGGGATATTGTTAAGATGATCATTCCACGTAAGCTTATGGTCTAGAGTCAGTCCTAAATATTTGACTGTCTTTGACCACTCAAGCTGTGTGGATGCGAGTTTCAGCCTAGAAAGAGACTCTAGTTTCGTTTTCCTAGTGAATGGTACAAACTACTGTCTTAGAGGGATTTACTTTCAGTCCCTCTCCTGACACCAGTTGTATACATGTTGAAGATTGGTATTCATGATATCAACAACAACATTTGTATATTTTCCCTGTACCATAAGGACTATGTCGTCTGCATATCCTTGGACATAGATTCCATTGTTAGTAAGGTCCTCAAGTAGACCATTCTACTACTAGATTCCACAGTTAGAGGTGACAGGATGCCTCCTTGAGGACATCCCCTTGTGGGTGCGATCACGAGCGATTCTTCATTGAGATCGGCCCTGATCCGTCTGGAGCACAGCATGGCCCTAAGCCACCGGCACAGAGCTGGCTCGAGGCCACGTCGCTGTAGCTCCACTTACCATTGCAGTGAATTTAGCATTGTCAAAAGCTCCTTCAATGTCTATGAAGGTGCACAATGCCAATTCCTTGGCGGACAGGCTATCCTCAATCCTACTGACTAGTTGGTGCAGTGTGATTCATAGGATTTGCCTGGCTGGTATGCATGTTGGTTGCGATGAAGGGGAGTGTCTGAGAGAACTCCCTTTCTCAGGTGCCTCTCCACCAGTCTTTCTAATGTTTTCAGTAGAAACGAAGATAAAACTGATAGGACGAAAAGATTTAGGGACAGAATAGTCCGCTCTCCCTTTTTTAGGGATGAAGACCACCCTGTTGAGACGCCAGACTTGTGGTATGTACCCATAAAGCTAGGCTCGCCCTGAATAGTTCACATAGAAGGGTAAGGAGATTCTCCGGCCCTTGTTGAAGCAGGGCCGGAAAGATTCCATCCCCTCCTGCAGATTTGAAAGGGGCAAATTTAGAAATTGCCCATTTGGCTTTAGAGAGAGTGACAATCCTTCTGGCAATGGCCCAGCTACCACGATTAAGCTCTTGGCCGTGAGCCTGCCTCATGGTTACCAGACGTTCCAGTGTTGTCATTCTCAAAGATACAATCAGGGAAGTGAGTCTCAAGGAGAAGTTTGAGGCTATCACTAGACCCGGAAGTGTGTTGACCTCCCTGGGACCTTAAAGATCCCAAGTGACCGGTTGGACCTGAGGCTAGTAAACGTTGCAGTCTAGCTGCCGCGCTTAACTCATTTACCTTCTGTGTAAACTGCCTCCAGGAACTTTGTTTTGCCTTTTTAATTGCTAGGCTGTATTCTGTTAGAGCTCTGTGATAGGACTCCCAGATACGGCTCCTTTTGCATTGATTGTACAGCTTCCTAACATTAGCCCTTTTGCCGAGCGAGGTCCGCAGTCCACCAATTAGTATTGGTTCGACTCTTCCCCCGTCGCAATGGACAATTGTCGTGGAAGCTATTGATTATAGCATTCTGCAGGTCAGAAGCTATCTGATCTATATCTGTGAAGCATCGCACCCTTCCGCCTACCGATCCCAACTGTGACTGAAGGTCAGACTTATATCCCAACCAGTCAGTCCTCCTGGGATTGCGATAGAGGACCTCTGCAGCCTCATCTTGCAAGTTTGAAGCGGATTATACCTGTGATCGATAATGAGGCCTCTTCGCTTACGTGCCACTTATCAACCATTCCAAGTATACCTTGTGTGCAGATTGTTATATCAATAACTTCTTGTCTAGTTCGTGTTGCGAACGTGGGGCGGTTACCTTTATTACATATAAATAGGTCCTCCTGCTTAGAAGAAATTGTAAAAGTGCCTCACCTCTGGGGTTAGTGTTGGTGCTGCCCCATCCAGCAGAGTGATTGGGCGTTGGCGTCACAACCTAGAAGAAGTTGTTGACGTCTAGCTTGTGCTTCTTCCACCAGGAGCTCTAGGTCTCTTGATGGAGGGAGTTCCCTGGCATCATATGGCAAGTATACGGAGCCTACAATTGTGCTCTGTACTATGCCTCCATTCTTCCAGGTCAGTGTGCCCACAGTGAGATCTCTGGAGCAGAATTCGTTGAGGGTTAGAAAATCCAAGCCTCTCTTCAACAGGATTGCAGGTCCTGACATTTTCTTAGAGAGGTACAGTAAATTAACTTACCTTTGGTTTCAATTAGGCCCGCCACTCTCCCTTGGTGAAGCCATGGTTCTTGAATCAATGCCAGATCGAATCCCTCCTGGAGGAAGAACTGGCAGAAGGCTGCCGAAGCAGCCCTACTGTGCTGGAGGTTGATTTGTAGAACTCGCGGCATTGTCCTTGGATGTCGAGGAGACAATTGAAACCTGCCAGAGTCCTAGGTTGGCTCTACAGTTGGAAGCCTTCACAGCCTTGTAGCAGACCTCGTCCAGGAAACAGACGAATCCGTAACCTTTCGGATCTGGCTTGGATGGAAGGATTTTCCACTCATTTACATTTAGGTTGGGATTCTGCTTTTTGAACATTTCAAGTACCTTTTCAGGTGTCTTCTTCGGAAGCTTCGGGTGAGCTCTGAAAAACACCCTAGTGGACCTCAAGATGTCCTTGACGCAGACCCACTCTCAGAGAGATGTCATCTCCCTGAGGTTTTATTCTTTGAATAACTTCTTCCAGCCAACGTTTGGTGTGCTCGTTGATGCAGGAAGCAATTAAAACACCTTTTCTCTAGGTAGGTGCCCGCAAACGATGGAACGGAACCATCCTCCAGGGGTTGGATTTCTTCCATAATTGCGTCCTCGATGGCTTCTCCTTGCTCTGCACTAAGCTTCGGCCTCTGGGTAGCCTTCGAGGGCTATGGCTATTTTGATCGCCGCTACCCTCTCTGTAGGTAGCCTTGGGTGTGTTACCAGAGGCCTCGGGATCGTGGGCTTCGGGCTTTTGGGTTTCCCTCCTAGCCTTCTTTGCGGGCCCCTCAGCGGAGGGTGGGGTGACCGAGGTGCCTCTGGGGGCGTTTGGGTCCGACCCCTCCCCCGCCTTGGTACCGCAGTTGCCCGGAGTTGAGACCTCCTGCCGTTCTGGGTTCTTTTTCTTCTTTTTCCTTTCCCCCCTCCTCCACTTGGAAGGGTCAAAAGCTTCACCCTTTTTCAAGAAGTTTAGCCTTTAGTGATTCTCTCCTTTGAGCAGTGGTGAGATTAGGCCTCTTCATTCTGAGGTTGCCGAGTTGCTCTGTGGCATCATCCAGCGTACCTGTAGACATGGGAGTGCTTGGGCTGTTGAGGAGCTGATCTTCTACATCTTGAAGGGCTTTTGCTTCCTCAGCGCTTGTACTACTACCTTGCCTCAGATAAAGCCTTGCCATGTATGGTGAGCTTCAGTGTGCAATGGAACCTCCTGTGTTCCTAAGGCACTTTGTTGAGAGAAGGTAGGGATGTTGGCATAACAACCTCTTGAGTTGTTTTACCAGGTGATGGGTGTGCGAGGTAGCTTCAGGAGCTACCCTCAGCAGGTAGAGGTAGGTTAGAAACAGCTTCGAGGAACTGTTTCAAGGGTTGGTTGGTTTTGGTTTTTGTTTTTGTTTTTTCCATGATGTTCCCACGACGTAGCTAGGGAATGGAAGGTCGACCCAGACAGAGCCCCGCATGCCTGGGGTAAGCTGCTTTTAAACTGGAGGGTCGCCGGTGTCCAGAGTCCGCATAGTAAAGACTGGTTTGCCACCAGCCATTCAGCCCTGGCCTATGCTGTTCCACCGTGGCTTGGCCCCTAGTGGGAGAAATGAAAAGGAAAACTAAATCGAAGGGTTGAGGAAGTTTACCTCAAATAGAAGAGAGTGAAGAAGAGAGATAGGCTGACACATAGAAAAGTGTGCCAGCCATAGGCCTCCAGAACAAGAAGAGAAGGGATCTGGAGCATTAGCTAGGGTGAACCTCGGGGTCGCCACTACTCCGTACGGCCTCGAAAGTTGGACCGCCCCTGAGGGCTGTATTTTATTTTAATATAAATCGTTACTAACAAAGGATTCATAAGATTATTTATAAATTTATAATTTATGATAATTAAACTGATGTTTTCCTGTTTCTTCCAGACATTTAATATTAAACAAAACAAACTATCTAGTGCAGGATAGCATTTTTTTGTAATTATACTCCATGTCGAACCAAGGAGTGTGGAACAGCGCCATTGAAGCCTCTTACCCAGTATATGTGATATCTAGCTTTCTATCCGGGGAATGTAAAAATATAAGTTGTATATTATGGTGTCATTCGTCTATCTGTCCGTGGAAATCTTGACAATGAAATGAACTATACATTGAAAATTTTTATGAACTTTTTAGATTCCTGTTACGGGACACGTAGTGTACTTTTACCATGTAAAATTTAAAAACTCATTTGATTATTAATTATAATATAAAACTAGTTCATTATTGCTTAATTGGCTATCGAGTTGTTTGAAAGCTTCCTGATATGAGGTAAACAGAATGTGGAGAAAGGTAATTAGAGGGAAGTACTACAATTTTAATTGTGTCAGACAGCTGTAATAAACATCACACTTTGTTTTCATTGCAAACTTGATATTTTTAACATTTGGTTTCTTTCCTTATTATGTGTACCGATCCTTCTTTAGTTTTTCCTAGTATTCTTAACATAATAGTATTCTTCTTTAGTGAACTAAATACATATCTATCGTATTATTACTAAACACGATCGGTAAGTTTTTATATGAAAAACTAGTTCCTTGTTCCTGGTTAGTAGAAGTACAGCTATATTTAGATCAAGGTACACGCAGACCAAGAAGAGGCAGTAAAGAACTGGGGAACCCTTAGGTTTTCATTTCAACCACGCTGATAATTTTTAATGGTGTGTATCTTAGCGAGTAGTGAATGAAATTTGAATTAAATATGAATATTTATTTATTTCCTCATAGAATACAAAAGATTCTCCACATACATGCAAAAATAGGAAATGGTCTCCACATGAGCATAGCCTGTTGTGTGTGGAGATCGAGACACGTTTCATCAGCATGAATATGTTACTCATAAACAATAAAAAGTTATATGTAAATCTTTCGAATGGAAAAACAAGCGTGAAATGCAGACTGTTGAGTACGCTCGTAATAATACAGAAAAAACAAATACATAAATAGCTACAGACAAAATCAAGTGTTTTGGCAATAAGGTGACAACCAGAATAACGAGCCCGTCACAAATGATAATGTGGTAATGGACTGATTAATAAATAATAACAAGAATATAAAACTGAGATTTTATCCAAGATAAAGACATTATAATCGGTTGATTAGAGAGCTTGGAACCTCTTCACTCACTTTATACACTCACGCCAACAATAATATCTCTCTCTCTCTCTCGCTTTCTCTCCTCTCCTCTCTCGTGTCTCTCTTTTATTTTTTTTTTATTCCCTAGTATTCCTTAAAATAATAGTACTGTATTAGTAAACAAAATCAATATTCACCGTAGTTATTACTAAAACCGATCCTACTTCTTTATGAAAAACTAGTTTCTTTTCTTGTCCGGTTATTTGAATACAGTATATTAGACACTGACTACCCAAGAAGAGGTAGGATACGAACTAGAGAATCCTTCTGTTTTCATTTAACACGCTGCTGACTTTGAATTGGAAATGCTTAACAAGCTTCGTGATTAATCACACAATCGTATTTGTATATCAACCATTGAATATCATACTTTATAGCACACACCTTTTTAATATTAACGTAAGTTTACAACTATTCCTAAAATTACATGTGGTACTCCATGAATATAATGTATAGAAGAATGATTTAGGTTACAGTAAAAGAGTATATGCATAGTTTTTTATGTCTTTAACTTAAAGAGGGAAATATCCATATTTGAGGTATAAAGGTAATATCACAAAAAAACAGAGTTCAATTGATATTACAGGAGTGATGGTCTATAGGTTTTTTTGATCATAGTTATCGACCATTTATCGCTCAGCGAGGGTATACCTAGAACGAATTACATCCGTAACATGTTTGAAAGAATGTTTATTTATGAGTAGGCAAGATCGAGTGCGATGAATAAAGAATTTATCTTTAAAGAGAGTGTTCACAATCTTAAAAAGATTTCTTGAAAGATATCCTTCCAAAACAGCAGGGGCCTGGAATAGAACTATTATTCCACCTGGCCATGGGTTGCAGGGTTTAGTACTCTTCCTTATAGAAGGCAATAATTTGTTTTACAATTATCCAAATAGGCAATGGCATGAACCATATCCCAGGAGAATAGTTTATAAATAAACAACCCATATCCTGGAAATCTTAGTGAACATTTCATACACCACACATACTCCAGCTTTCTCCTACCTTAATGTAATAATTGTACATTATACGTACTCTTTATAAGTCCCAGTAATCCTAAACTATATCATAGATGAAAGATGATATCATTTACAGTGAATAAAAACACTTGGAGAGGGCTGAAAACAGGCAAACACTTAATTACCAGTGTCAGGAGTTATTTTCTAATTTACTACAGGTTACTGAAGGAGAGTAAATTACTTGGGTGTGATTTAAATAGAAACATGGATTCTCACTTCAGAGTCCTAAGATATTTAAATTAAACGGAAATGCATTGTACAGGAGGAAATTTAATTAGTGTCGCTACTATTCATATCAATGTCACCCACCGTTTTTAAATACTGCATTTTCAATTCCTTGGTAATACATAAAGTAAACTATATTCTTTCTCAAATTAAATTTCGTTACTAAAAGGTTGTTATCAAGGATCAAAGTTATTTTATAAACTAAACTCATAACGTAGGAGTATTATACAAATTTGACCTGTTTTCTCTGCTCTTTTAATGTATATTCCACCGATCTTTTAAGTAACTACTGAACTAATTTTTGATGAACATTCTATAAACGAAAATAGGGCTTCTCCAGTTTGTTATCTCTTCAGTTGCTGACCATAAAGCCTACATACCTGATTAGACTGATTACCTGGTTTTGCTGATTGGTGGAGTAACCAGGAAATAACTTTGTAAGTTTTGCATGTACTGTATAACCACATGGAAAAGCAAAACAAATCAAACTGCTTGTGGCTACAGTTTTCATACAATTTCCCTTCAAAACCGCTATGTACATTTCAATTTTGTCTGTTTGCCTTAAAAAAAATGAATCCATTGCATGCTATATGTATGTATATATAGACATACATTTTAACATCCCAAAAAAGATTGTAATTATACTATATATATTATATATATATATTTATATGATATACATACGTATAGCATCCAAAATAGACACTATATATAGATAATATATATATTTATATAAGTGTGTGTGTGTTTTCCACAACAAACTTCTTTGGCTGATAGTACTAACGTCATAAGTAAATACAGGTTGAAAAATTTCTCTTTTAGCCACTACCCGCCAGTTTTTAATAGTTATAACATTATTTGTTTTCTTCTAAAACTAGCTAAGCAAATTAAAATGGTAGAATAGAAAAAAGAATTATTTATTTCCACCCCCCCCCCCCCCCACCCCCCCCCCCCCCCACCCCCCCCCCCCCCCACCCCCCCCCCCCCCCACCCCCCCCCCCCCCCACCCCCCCCCCCCCCCACCAGGGTGTCGGGGCCTCAACACGCCCGTCCGACGAGGTACCGGGGCCTCAAACACGCCCGTCCGGTGTCCCGCGGGCTCAACACGCCCATGCGGGGTGTCGGGGGGCCCAACAGACCCGTCCGACGAGGTACCGGGGGGCTCAACACGCCCGTCCGGTGTCCCGCGGGCTCAACACGCCCATGCGGGGGTGTCGGGGGCTCAACACGCCCGTCCGACGAGGTACCGGGGGCTCAACACGCCCGTCCGGTGTCCCGCGGGCTCAACACGCCCATGCGGGGGTGTCGGGGGCTCAACACGCCCGTCCGACGAGGTACCGGGGGCTCAACACGCCCGTCCGGTGTCCCGCGGGCTCAACACGCCCATGCGGGGGTGTCGGGGGCTCATCACGCCCGTCCGACTGGTCAGGCCGCTAGGGCCCGACTGCCTTGCCAGCTCCACGCCTCCTGCTTATCTAGTAGAAGAGTTGTGGTGGGGGTTGCCTGTTATGGTGGGGGCTGGCAAGCAGTAGGGCATTGCTTGATTTATTATACTTTTCTAATCCCACCCACACAAATTGTCTTTTCTCTTTCGGCCTTCCACGTCCAAGTACGGCCTTTCCCCCCGTTACTACTTGGGGACTCAAACACTTCGTTACAATGTACACATCAAAATCTAGAAAAGTGGAATGTAGTATATTATATTCCTTCAAACCTTTTCCTTACCATGGTTATAACACAAAATCTGACTAACCTACGTTCACTTAGAAATCTAAAGCAAAGCACAAAAGGCTAACCACAAACAAAATTTTACGCTGGATGGATGCAGTAATTCTCATTGGAGTTATACCTCTCTTACTAAATTTAGCATCTTTAAATTTTATTTATAGTACATAGTTTGACAGCATTCACAGTTTTTCGGTGTTGGATAGATTATACAAGTGTTGTGTATTTGGTACCTAACATTACCTTGATCACAAAAGACTGTATATGGGACTTGCAAACTGAGAATTATTGGACATTTTAAAATTTGTTTAAACGTTTATACAGAAGATATTTACAAACATAATTCAACCGCAGGTTTTCAAGCTGTATTACATAAAGAAATCTTACCTCTGTGGATTGTAAACCAAATAGTTGTCCGGGGAACTAAATTTGCTATGTATAAACCATTTGTTTCCCTGAAACTTGTGAACATCACCTTTTAATCTGAATATGTTATGGCGTCTTATGATTAGATTTAAATGATCAAAATTAAAATATATGATAATATATGGTTTTATATATTGTATACCCCTTCATTTCAACCACCCAAAAATTAATTAGGTATCAATTACTTTACCTAACAAATAAAATTTCTGTATCGGTTTAACGAAACACTAACCAATGGCGTAGTCTAACGAAATAACATGGTTATTGCAACATTTCCAAATTCAAGCAACGCTGAGTGGATAGGTGCATTGGCAAGCAGACCGCCTGATCAGCCATTGGTGATAGTTTGGAAATTAGCTGTTGGTTTCCAGGTTAAGAGTTACACAGAGTGTTCATAGTAGTTAAGTTTTATACAGAAGAGTTCATAGCCATCAACTTGGTAAAGTGAGGTGTGCTTATTCAAGATAAATTGGATCTCAACTTCTTGACTGCTTGTTGGCATCTCTTAATATTTTCGTGTATGTGTAAACACTAGATACTGACAGCCTTGACAACATCTCGCTTTCAAATAAAATTTTAACAGTTGAAATATCAAAGTCATAAACTAGGTGTAATATTACTTGAGTAAAACCTTAATATCTCAAAGGCGTTAATTCAGTTGAAGCTCTACTAGGAGATAATATTAGTCATAAATCTGTATAAAATAACTATATGCCATAGGCATAAATCGTACATAAAGTAAAACTAACTGGAATTAGTAAATTTTACTAAACGTATAAACGCAGATCAAGACACATATTCGGTAAAAATGAGAAAATACCACTTATCCTGATACGAAGTCAGTTTCACAAATGCACACTACTCAGATATTCTACTCGGTTTGATCTATTAAAAGGAAAAATACTCGTATGTTCATTCGAAAATTCATCAGAAACGCCGTTGGTTGAAAATCTTCATCTTTTTCATTTTTTTCATGGCTAACGTACTAATCAATTATTTAAAATCCACTTTGATTGTGAAACATATTTAAAGGTTTCTTCAGTAATATATAACTGTTATTGGTTATTTTGATCATATCTTTGTAAATTACAGCTTTTTATTCTTATTTTACCTAATACTAGTAATTATTTGAAAATAATAATTGTTAATATATTATGTTATAGTGTGGGGATATTGCAATTTCATAAGTGGTAACTAGAAAAATATGAATGTATTAACTGAGTGAGTAAATTAAACATTTTCAAGTTGTTATTGCCCAAGATACGTATAGAAAGACTCGAAAGATTGTCCCCAAGGAGTCGAAGTAATTACAGAATGTCACAGGTGTGTCAAATGTAGCGTCTCTTAGCGGACATTTTCGTCGACACCGTTCTCTTGAGGATATCAGAACAATCTCTTCCGCTGCACTACACGAGTACTCTTTCTCGAAACCGATCAAATGAAAATAAAGTTTGAATTGGGTTTAGGACTTGAGTACAACCCATTAACAATTTTAAAACATAAGAACTCATTATAAATTTAAAGCAGACTTTTTGCATAGCAATCTAATAAAAGTTTTTAAATATAAAATCTTTGAGAAAACCCAATACAATAACATGTTAAATTATATCAAGAATACTAATTCTTTTAAAAGGACTCAAACTTGTGATGTGAAAGAACAACACCGCTGAAATTTCTTTCAAAAAGTGTTATAAAATAAATAGATGGTAGAGACTTGTTTTGTATTCATTTAATCTTAAAATAAAGAGACAAGATATGTATATCTTTAAAAATTAAAAAATTACAGAATAAGGCCACATTCTCAAAAGTTTCATGTGTGATTTTACACAAAAAATATTAAGGGACACTTAAGAACCCTCAAAATTTGCTAGTAACAGTTTTCCGCGGCAAACATGATTAGCCTGTAACCGTTACTTTATTATTTTTTTAATCGAAATGTATCTAATAATTGTTGTCAGATGCTATAAATGAATAAATAATAAATAAAAATGCCTTTTTATTGGAGCGTTTCTCAGTTACATTACTGTTTTACAGAATTACTCAAGTTACTACACAATATTCTAACGACTAAACTTAACAGAGCTAATCATATAATAGGAATATTTACAATTAAAACACATCACTTATTATGCTAGTTCCTATGTACAAAATCTTTCTTTCACTCTTTTCTTAAATTTAACAATATTTACAAGACCTTTTTAGGCCATCAGGAAGGTCATTGTACACCTTTGGCCCGAAATAAGAGAAACTCTTCCTTCCGAGCTCTAAATTTACTCTTGGAAGATGAAGATTTCCTCCATGTCGAGAGGCCCTTTGTGACACTTGATCCCGATACAGTAGTCTTTCCCTGAGGTTCCTCAATGGTAAGGATCTTGTGGACCATACATGAGGACAGTACTCTACAAACTGTGTCCATAGGCATTATGTTCGCAGCTTCTCGTTGGGGTGATACGTGTTCGAATTTGCGGAGTGAGAACAGGAAGCGCACAGCCGAGTTTTTAACTCGCTGAATTCTGGCAATATCACCCTTTGAAATGCTGTTCCCATACGCCGGATAGCAGTAGTAGAATACAGAGAGCACCAAGGACAACACGATCTGCAATTTAGCAGACTCGGGAAGCAATGATCTAAATCTGTAGAGACCCCTTAGTCGCCCTAAGGCGCGTTGAGTAGCATGCGTGACATGGTCGGAGAATGAGAGTTCGCTGTCAAGTACGACACCGAGTGTTTTCACCTCGTCGCAGACTTGCTAACTCGCACCCCCGAGCACAACACGCACACCTTTCTCCCTCAGTGTCTCTACCAGATCACGTGGTGCTATATGCAAAACACTACACTTGTCTACGTTCAGTTTCAAACCATTTGCAGTCGACCAAGAGAAAATTTCGTCCAGGTCAGCATTGATTCGAAACAGAGCGTCCTCAGCGGAGGAAGCGTCATAAGACAAGTGCAGCTGGCAGTCATCCGCATACTGGTGCACTGTGCAGTTCTGCACACAACTGGGAAAATCAGAGGTGTACAAATTTAACAACACTGGGCCAAGGCAACTGCCCTGAGGCACTCCTGGCTGCTTAAAAAGTGGAGATGATGTCTCACTCCCCAGCCTTGTCACCTGGCTTCTTCCATTCATGTAAGATTGAATCCATTCAATTACATTTTCACCAAAACTGTAGGACTTCATCTTAGCTATCAGCAATTCGTGATTGATCGCATCAAAGGCTTGTGAAAAATCAAGCAAGACTAATGAGCTGCATTTTCCTGCATATTTTGTGTCTATAAAATCGCTAAATAGGTTTACCAAAGCCGAGCAAGTACTATGATTTTTCCTGAAGCCAGATTGAGTTTTTGGTAGTATCTTGTTTATTTCAATGAACTCCACAACCTGTTGAGTTACAATCTTCTCCAAAATCTTTGATATAGCCGGTAAAATCGAAATAGGCCTTAAATTCTGGACACTTTTAGGGGCAGAAATCTTAGGATGTGGTATGACAATACTTTTTTTCCATCTTTCAGGAAAGTTTCCAGTTGACAGAGATACATTTACGAGATGTGCTATAGCTTTAAGCGCATAAGGACTCACAGCTTTAATCATATCTATGGAAATTTCATCAACTCCAACGGCTTTAGATTTAATGCTATTCATTGCAGCTCTTACTTCGTTCTCGTTAACAGGTTTAAAATTGAAAAATATTTTCTCTTTCTCTGTTGCTGGCCTCTCTAAATCTATGAACGAGTTCTTCACTCGCTTCAATACTACAACCCATTTCATTAAAATACCTGTTCATATCATTGATATCCAAGTGGTGTGGTATATTTTTGTCTGTGCATTCGGCCACAACGTCACACCGTTTCAAACATTTCCAAAACTCCTTTGGGTCTTTATTTGAAGCGAGTCTCTCAGAGAAAAATTCTTTCTTCGCTCTCCATACTAAGTTATTTACTGAATTTCTTAGAGCCTTATAATTTGACTAATCATCGCACGTTCTAGACTTCAAGTATTTGTTTCTGGCTTGGTTCTTAGTTTTTATCAGTTTCGCCAAATCGGCATTCATCCACGGAGATTTGTTTCTCGTAACTCTTTTGCATACGGTGGGAGCTTGCTTGTCAAAAACTTCTGTCACATTCCTAGTAATAAATTCTTCTTATTACTATAGTAGCTATAGAATCCTATAAAACAATCCTTAAACTACTAAATTATAACCAGATACAAATTGCACGGATTCAATTCCCAGTGGGACACACAAAATATCTATATGAATATATTCAAATGAAGTAACAATTTTAATAAGAAAACTTGTATGGGAAGTTATTATTTTCTACTAATCACTTAAGCCAAGGCGTATAAATATTTTTAATCTTTTCCACTTTTTTAATGAACATTGCGTTTGTGATTAAAATGAAATATCTGTTTAAAAGCAAACTACTAAAACAAAGAACGAGGTTGAATAGTAAGATTGATTCAGATGCAGGTATTGCATTTTATTACTAAGCTCAACATTAGCATGCATAGAAAAAGACAACAACCACTACTAGGACACTTTCAAAAATTAAAGGAATATTATTCATAGAGGGATTTTTAATATTTTCCACGATTATGTATTTAAACCACTTGATGATTTTTCTACTTAAAATTATGTTTGATTTACTATTCATTTTCTTAACTTTCTCAGGGACAGCTTTTTTGAGTTTAAATACATATTCTTTATCCCAAGAATTTATTTTTAATGTTTGTATTTAATTTTAATTTGTGTATATTGTTTTCTGATTAATTTTGATTTTCGTTGTCTGAATCCCTATCACGAAAATGGAGTTATTTGTCAGTTAGTACAACGAATATTTCCACGGATATGTTAGATGAATTAGGTCAGTTAACTGCCCTGCTGTTTGTGAAATCTAGGTAAATGTTTCTATTTGTTAAGGGATGAATGAGGTTTTATAGAAGCTATAGACTTATAGAATATAAAGTAAGGAGATATAGAGGTTCAGTAAGTTGCCCCCGAATGAAATATAGGTAATAACATTAGTAAACTGTCGTTAAACATCGTGTTTAACCCTAACAAAACCAAAATAATAGGAACTCACTATTTAGTATGCATAGTAAATTTGAATCTTAATGAGGTAAATTATCTATTAGTAATAAAAAAATAGGAGGATAAGGTTACTTGTGAATTATCCTCTACCATAACTCCCTAAAGTAATGTTTTGAAATACATCATACGTAGTAACACATGAAAGGGAGCTGCGTCAAAGTAGGAGTCAGAGAAGAAAAACAGTCGGTGGAGGTTTTCGGATCCTTTCACACCTTTATAGTTGGACAAAGTGTGTAGAATCTGCAGATTTCAATTGAAACACGCTCTACCATAGGACTGGATGTGGATGGTAATAAAAATACATTTTATTACCTAAACTACGAGTAAAACAACATGCCTTACCGTCTTTGACTTTTGTCTTGCGATTTTTTTATTTGACTTTGGAAAACACTTTTCAGCACCAGCTGTTCAAGGCTTTCCAAGTTCCGTAGCTCTCTATCATGCTTATGAGTTCCGAAAGAACAAAAACAGGAAATTTCGCGAACTGGGTATTCATTTTATTTAATTTTGCTTTAGTCTCCTAAGATGACAAAGCTTTTTCACCAAAGGGATCGGTTACCCAAAAGGATCCGTTATGCAAAAGGTATCGGTTACCAAAAGCGATACGTTACGCGAAGGTTGCATTTGCAAGTCTATCAAAGACTACCACCTCTGCAAACAAATGTATGCCGTTTCCAAACAAACTATCGTCGCGTTTGACCTTGTTCGAGTTTAATTCGTCCCTTCAGCTAAGGAGTTTTGTGTAGAATCAGCAGATTTCAGCAGAAACACACGCTACCCTAGGACAGGATGTGGATGGTAAGACAAATACCTTTACCTAAAATAATATAGGTTAGCGCCAAATTCCAACGTTATATGAGTGACTAAATGTTTCAAAAATGTCAACCTCCCGTGCTTTTCTCAGAGAATGTGAGAACTTTGAATTCATTGTATAATTTAAGATTTTCTTTGATCCCAAGATATGAAATATGGTCATGTATTTTACTTTACTTATATGTTATGTCACCGAATAACTGCAGCGCACAAGTAGAACGAGTCACGTTCTAGATTGATAGTGTAATACAGAACGTGACATAAGTTCACTTCCAGCCGTGGTTATTACACTTTGTGTGTTCACAGTCTTATAAACTAAACGGCGTATTCTAGTATGTTTACAGGCAATTAAATCCTTTTCCAATATATATTCAACTGTAATAGATATTTTTGACCTAAATGTTTCTGCAACATTCTAGACATTTCATTGAATAGCTTCAACGATTTTAGCGCTTTAATATCAATGAAGGGATCCCAAAGCCAAGTCCGTAGCTTTATAATGAAAACACTTGTAATGTATTATAAGTACTATGACAATTCGTAACAAAAAGAAACATATTTACATTTATCAGCTACATATTTTTCTGCTTTTATGGATGAGGAAACTATAATAATGAAAAACTAATGGATTATATTTAAAAAAAGTTGGTAGGTAGAAAAACTACAAGTCTATAAAAAAGGTTTAAATGTAGAAAATTTATTTATAAAGTATTTTAAAAGTGTGATATAACAGATTACATTATTTAATATTTCAACAATCCTTAACTTGATTATATTAAAATTAAGATCTACATTGACAAATCCTTTTAGGTTGAGGCAGTTTTATAAATGATTTTGGTTATGTTGTGCAGATGTTGTGTGTGGCATCTAAGAATTTTGGTGGACAGTGTAAAACTAGTGGCTCTGACTGTTAAAAGAGTGATTTTTTTCTCAATACAATCTTTGGCTAAATTTACGGGTATATAAATACGTTATGATGAGATGTTTACTGCAGAACAAAATCCCTTACTTCAGTGCATTTTATTCCACTTCACGTGTATCTGGAATAAGGAAAAATCGTATGTTCAAACTATGCCTTACTCTTCAATAGACATATTATATTGGTGCTCTTGACTGTACATTAAGTTCAAAACAGAAAAGTTGTAATATGATTATTACACGATTACCTGCATAAGGTAAAAATCAAAACATTGCATCGAATTGAAGTCATTCATTGAGTTGAACTCATGCGTTTAGTATTTATATAGAATAAATTTTAAAACTAAGAGTTCAAAATCAATTTTGAAACCACGGTATCATTGGACGACGTTCCTCTGGGCGAAGCTGATTCCACTAAATTCCTTGGAATATGCCTTGATTTATGACTGACCCGGAACCATTTTTAAAGCGTTTATTCCAAGGTTTTCTAGAGTGTTGCAGAATAATTTTGCTGATCCTAGGCTATTTATTTCCTGCTTTTATAAACGAATAAAACTTTTTACTACGAATTTAATAAATATTTCCTATTATGATCTGATACATCCAAATTTCTTTTATGATTTCAGATTTTCAAGTTGTTCAAAATTAAAACATGAAAGAAGTGTAAAATTTCAAACAATCTGTCAGAGCTCTTTTAAAATTGAACCACAGAGTCTAAACGATTCCGTCAGTGAGCTGGAATTACTGTCTTTACCCTGTCTCTATAATATCGAGGCTGTCCTATTGTTTCGACTCAGATGTGAGTTGGTGTAGAGCAGAGGATTTCATCACTTTCAGAAACATTGGATACAAGTTGATGTTACACCAAACGATAAGTTCCTTGATGAGATCAAACAACTCAATTATCTACATACATCTTAGCCCTCCTGAAACACCTTGTGGTACCAAAGGCGCTTTACTCAGTTGATGGGCTTGTATACAGGAAGGAATCACCCACTGGAATGGACATTCTTGAAGTTTGTGAAGGAAATAAGCAACATTGAAAGTATCCTTTTATTATGTAGAAAAGTAATTGTATGTTTTAATATTGACAAACATCGTTTAAGTTATATACTCCCTTAATTTATTCCGATCATTGCATCTCTACGCAATAAAGGTTAGTAATGTTGTTTGAATACGTTTTTGAGAATGTAATTACTGGAAAATATAGATGAGAGTCGTTTAAAAAATTTTCCTGAATGAAAGTTAAGTTTAGTTCTAGTTTCTCTGGAATCTGGTGCTGTCACAGACTTGATACTATATGTTGTAGTCTAGGTTTCTGATTTCAAAACCATATCAAGGGATATCTGTGGGGTTCTTTGTAATAAATGAACATGACTCCAGAGTTACAGTACCAGAACCAGATGCTGCACTAAGAGGAAAATTAAATGTTTCTAATCACTTAAAACTTTGGAAACTTGTAAATTATTTGGATTTTGGTTTATAGGACCTAGTTATAATATGCCTATTGGAAGCTTTACACGATAGCTTTTACGTTTAGAACGAAAAACATCAATTTGGAGATAAAAAAATTTTTCAAAATGAGTTTAGAAATAGGATAAATTATTTATCTAAGGATGAGTAAGTGGTTTCGTTAAGCTAAAATCTTCTATAATTGATAGAAAGCATTACAGCCAAAGAATAAAGTATGCCCAATTTACTTTTACGTATGTTAGCCAAACCCAAAGCTTCCGCATTTGTGTAAACTCAAGTCTCCTGTAACAGAATATTATCCATGACAGAGTATAAACGCAAATTCAGTTTAGGCCTTACCTACGCGTATTTATAACAGTAGCAGAGGCAGCTACTACCCTAATCCTCTAGTTAACAATACAACCAACCATCCTCAGTAACTGTTTTTCGTCCTGACCCTTTAACCACCTATTGGCAGTGGCAGCTACAACCCCAATCAATCTATCTCGCCTGGTTGCGTTTTGTTTTGACCCAAAAAATTCCTGTGGCCGTGGCAGCTACAACCCCAATCATCCGGTTAACAACTACATCAATCAATCTCGCCTGGTTGCGTTTCGTTCTGGACCCAAAAAACAAATCTTGTGGCAGCAACAGCTATAACTCTAATCATCCGGCTAATAAGACAATCAATCTATCTCGGCAGGCTACATTTTTCTGATTGCCATCTGGTAATTGGCGGTCTCCCTCCCTTAGCCACTTCTTGATGTACTATTTAATCCTCAAATACCGAGTTTTGGAAATAACATAATTATAAAAAACTAACATTAAAAATGCTCTAGATCTTATAAAAAAATGTCTTGTCAGCAATATTTGAAATATTTCATCAGCTGGCTCCAACGTAAAATGTAAATACTTTATTACTAATAAATTAATCGTAAAAATTTTCTAAAATCATTATAATATTACATTGTTACAATCTCATATCCATAAGTGACCAACATTTTCAGATGAAGTTTCATCATGAATAGTTTACCTGAATACACTGAATTTTATTTGAGTATTTACTGAAAATATAAATAATTGTAAATTCTTGAAACAAACCCATTTCGCTAGTTTCAAAATACTCAATTATTATACTTCTGCTTGACTAATAAAACATAGCTTAGCCACAAACTATGTAAATAATGGATAAGAAATATTTAAAAATATAGGTATTTTCAATTAATGTATTAATATAGTGCAGTACAATAATCATTTTCGCAACTGCAGGAATTACTGCAGGTCGTTAAGTTGGTTTGGTGGGATTTGATTGGACTCGGAATCTAATTACCGGAAGTGAAGAGAACTCTTACCCGCCTGGGATAAAATTATGGACTACATGCCACTGCGATGGCTGCGGGTTTCATTATGCAGGTTGATATGAAGTACTGAGGACGTTGTTTAACTTTGAAGAAACACACCATATAGCGTTTGAACTGTACATGTGAAATTCCAGAGTTGAATGGTTGGCATATTGTGAGAGAAAGTATGAATATAAAACAACTCACTAATACTGACTTTATCTAATAAATACATTGTCAAGGTCATGCAAGGCATTAATTTGATTCTAACCCTCACATGTCTTTCCTTTAACCATAAAATTCCCCCTCACCTCCCTTAACTATGAGGATATGCTTGATTGTTTTGACGTAAAAACTGTTTAGTTGAAGTTTAACTTGAGTAAGTTCACCTCCATATTTAATTATTGTATTCATTATAAGTCCATTATTAAGTGCCACAGTCTGTTAAACTTGATAAAGAGAATATATCCAATCCATGAAACGTTCTGTTTTAGTTTTATAACATGTAGTGACGAAAAATTTCAGAAATCATATTGTGTGTATATATATATATACATATATATATATATATATATATATATATATATATATATATATATATATATATATATATCTTTCTTTATCTATTAATTCCCATGATGTACAATCTCATCTTATCCATGTTATAACTATTTTTAATCGTATTCATTTCATTATTAAATGAATTATCATTTAATATCTTCAAGCGTGAAGAGTTCAGTTTTACACCCTTTTAATTCCCATGGAAACTCCATAGCACAACCTATAAAAAGCACTATAAAGTTAAAACAATAACTCGCATTATATGGGCTCTTCATACTTATTCTTAATCTTTAACTATAAAATTAGTTTTATTAACCAGCAGTACGTTAGTTCTGTTGGTATATGTGTTACCAGCCAGTTTTTCATAAAATGGTGGATGATGAAAATAAGTTACTCCATTCAGGATTTATCAAGTAATACAGATATGCAAAATGGCTCTGATGGAGGGATCATACTAAAAAGTGTATTGTAGTTTTAGAGTTAGTAGCGGATACATAAAAATATGTGGGGCCACAATAACCGGGAGGTCTGAGGATCTAACCGGATAAGAGGGAGGGTTTAAATCCTTAAATTTTAATTTCTTTATAAAATTGTAAAAATTGATCCCTTTAACTTCAGTTTTACTTATGTTTTGAGACAACTTATTCTTATATATATATTATATCGTTATTAATTTGAGTTAGTTTTGCCAACACCAAATTTACAACCGTTATGAGTAAAAAAAAAAAACACATTGGTGTAACTTTTGTTTGTTTTTACGTAAACTATCGTTGTATGATTTAGCTACAGTTTTTATCAAGGTGCTGGAATAAAGTTGGCAATTTTTATAATGGTTAACATAGCTTTAGATTTTATTTCCATCTATAATACAATTTCATTACAAGTCAAATTTAATAAAAAGAGTTTTTATTTTAGATGTTAAGTTTATAGGACCAAATAAAGGTTTCTATGTACACTCGTAAACATGTTAAAAACTTCTTTACTCCTCATTGCGAAGTCTCTGTGGATTAAAAGTATGAGCCAAGTTTTTTACAAAGTGGTATTTCTTCTTAGTTATGGCAAGCAATTGGTGCAGCTTTATAAAAAGACGTATCACACAGTTCTAGCCGCTGTGGACGCTGGAGAGAGAGGGAGAGAGAGAGAGAGAGAGAGAGAGAGAGAGAGAGAGAGAGAGAGAGAGAGAGAGAGAGAGAGAGAGAGAGAGAGAGAGAGTGAGAGAGAGAGAGAGAGACAGACAGACAGACAGACAGACAGATATACAGACAGACAGAGAGAGATATGGCGCTCTAATGGCTAAAGTAATTCCAATTTCCAAAATATATTATTCATGTTCAATCAATAACTTTTGGTCAGTCAATATTTTGCCAATTTTGGGAAAAACACACTTTTTGATAAAAAAAACCTTGGGTTTCCTAATAGTTACAACCAGCTCTCCGTTTACCACTGGGGCTTCAGAAAGGCCAAATCGACGGTGAGTAGTTGAAAGAGTTATAGAGGGAGTAGAAAGCCGAAACCCTACCTTAAGTGTGTTACTTGACCTATCTAAAGCATTCTACTGCGTTGACCATAACTCACTGCTTGACAAACTGGAATCTCATGGCATCCGAGCCGTTCCCCTTTTACGGCTCAGCTCATTTCCTAAACTACAGAACAAAGTAGTTTAAATATCAAATCAACTTACATCACCAACAGAAATGAAGAATGATTTTCCTCAGGGCTCCATTCTTAGTCTAATTCTTTTCCTGGTCCATGTCAATGATATAGAGTCATCACTACTGCACGGGAGACTCACTTTGATAAATCTATTTATAAGACAAATAATATTCATATAAATATAAAGTAGGTTCCAAAGTAAAGATATTGTAGGAACATAGTTAAGTTTTCCAGCTATCTTTATTGAAATATACAAGGTTTAAATTTGGCAGCAATTCCCTTTTGTTTTGAAATCAGGCATAAGATAACAAAAACTTTTTAAAGCATGTATGAGATCTATTGAGTATCTAAGACGCAATATGTTTATTAGACATGTTTATTAGATGCCTATAAGTCAAAAGTATTTGGAATTAAAATCGAGTGATAATAGAGCGCGTGGGCTTAGGCGCTGAGTCACTTGATTCTTTTTCAGTTTTCAAAAGGGAAAGAATAAATAGTTCTTGCTCTACGTTAATAAATAAGATTTTTTCTTTCGTTCAGAACATAATGAAATAGTTAATTTTAGTACTTCGGATCTTTTAGAAAGAATCTGCATGCTTTTTTAACTACTCCCATCGAATTTTCCATAATTTTTTTTTATTGGACCAATGAGGGTCCGATAACGTAAGATTAGGGTATGTGAATAAAGATGTACACACGACGCACGAGGCAGTTTCTGTTTCATGCTCGCATAAACCCCTCTAAAGTACCCTCTCATCGTGGCCGCACCATCATACCCTTGGCCTCTCAATTTGTTCAGGTCAAGCCCTGAGCTGTACAAAACATGTATATAACAGGAGTAAATTTTATAATCTAACTGTTATTGAACTCTAAACCTGTTTTATAAATTGTATATGTGCCATTTCAAAGGTAATTTCTTTCTCCTTTATATAAAATTAAATAAGTTAAGAGAGATTGAGAGCGAGGGGAGGGAGAGAGTGGTGGGGAGAGAGGAAGGGAGGTGAGAGAGAGATGGGAGAGAGGTGAGAGAGAGGGGGGGGGAGAGAGAGAGATTAGTATTATCGTATGCATAAATTAAAGGTCCTTACTTATTGAGATTGATATTTAGTGTATGATATTTTAGATAGTGTATTTAGTTTTCTAAACGCATCAAGGAAAACAATCGTAGTTTTAAAACCAATATGCTATGCTTATTTAACTTTCCCAATTTTACCTCTTAAATAAACACTGTCTTCACTGAAATTCAGTGCAATTGCATGTATCATGTTATACACCAAACGTCCGTTCGTAAGAGATTTAGTGAAAGGGGGTTACCAACTCTCCTTTGATCACATGTACATTGACCTCACAGCAAGCGGTTAGTACAAACGCTGTGTTAGTTTCCGGTCCACATCAAAGGAACTGTACCGTCCGAGTCAATGTTACTGAGCTCATTTAAGTGATTTCATTAAAAATGTAATTAACTGTATTCACTAGATCCCAATGTAGTACATTAAAATAATGTCTTAAATTAGTAGTTTTCCCACCGGTAATCCCTTTAAATGTATTTGTCTTTAATTCATGTCCTTAAACCAAGTCGATCACCTAATAATTTATTTACATGTTGTTAAAATGATTAATGTTCCTTAATAAATAGTTTAATATATATATATTTTAAACCAATGTTGGATATTTTAGGGTTAAATAGAAGTGTAATAACCTTACAGCCCCTATATAACTGAAATTAGGTACAGCAAGGTAAGTGTACGCCACAACACCTCACATTTTGCAGTGCATAGGTTGCATGAAAAAATTCATATACTTATATTATTCTTGAGATGTCCTGTGGACATAAAGATAGAAATACAGTAAATAAATTCAATTTCTAAAACCCCTGGCCGAAAAGAGAGAAATTATGTCAGACTACTGAGTTATGTACATCAGTGTTTAAATAAGAAAAGCCATCAAACAAATTTACAAAGGTATTATGCCGTATGTATTAGGCTACATTGAATAGTATGCCACATATCAAAATCTATTATGATTGCATTTAATGTGTTTATAAATACATTTATTCTTCTATGTTGTCGGTGCCATCATGGTTACCCATAAGACCGACGTACAATAAAGTGTTCGCTAACGCTCAAACACATCCCGTAGAATGAGGTCATCATCGAACTCTACTTAGCCCATATATAGATATAAAGCTTTATGCAAAATTTAAATTATACAGGAGATTTATTATTAAGATATCGTGCTGACAGACAGGTGGAAATTAAATTGATCCAGCCAATAATGCAATGATGTAATCAACCTCAGTAATTACTCTCAGTAACGGCTGTACGTCATTATATATGAAATCATAAAAGCGTGTGCTCTTAGTTTAGTTGTAAATATCTCAATCTAACTCAGAGTGTATACAATTAGCCAAGGATAATTAACACTGATAGATAAATAGAGGACATTGAGTGGTTGATTCAAATAAGTTCACTAATTGTAGTGTCCTTGTGTGGTGCACTTGTGTGTGTGTATATATATACATTTTTCAATAAACACTGAATCAAAAAAGTACTTGCTCCGCCAGGATTCGAACCAGGATCTCTCACTTGCCGGGTGAATGTGCTAAAATTACACCAGAGAGCCCTTACTTTTTACGATTCAATTATTTTGTATTTTGCCGTATCTGTCACATATGCGTTTGAATAACCAAACTAACGTATGATCGGAAGACCAAATACCAGGTCAAACGACTTTTAATCACATTAATTAAATTTGTATAAATGGAAATAGTATCTACTTTTTGTGATTCAATATTTATAGAAAAAATTTAATTCGGCTATTGCCATTCATACAAATTTATTTAATGTATATATATATATATATATATATATATATATATATATATATAAAATGAAAACAATAGATGAATTGGAATTATCAAGGAAGAAGTAAATAATGAATTGTAATTGTTTTAATATTGTAATAATAATAAATTGTAATAATTGTTTTTTTATATAATATTTATATTTACTTTGAACAAACAAAAATAATAATAGTAAAATATTTTTAATATCTGGTTGAGACACACTAATTATGATCAGTTATTGTCTTCCTCAATATTATAAACCGATCTTTATGATTTTAAATACATTTTGCTAATATTTGGAATGATTTCTCTGTAATGAGGCTTCAAAACATCTACTTAAATTAAAAATATCTTAAATACGTATTTTTCCGGGAATAAGTAGAAACTAATATCATAATATATGACTTTAAGTTCGTTTCATTTTATTACACGTCAATTATACACATTGTTAGGCATACCAATAATTTCAAACGTAATATTGTTCACAATATCATACGACTACTATGTTTATCTCAAGCCCTGGCTCTTATTCTCTACTGTTATGAGTAATGGGGAACTGTAACGAAGAGATGTTACCCTCATTAGATGTTGGCAATAGTCTCAAAATGAGGGAAAGATTAAGTTATGGGGGGAGGATTTTATTTACGTATTTTCCAGTCTGGTGATGTTTTTATAAAAAAGCTCTATTGTTTATTAAAGGAAATAATATAATTTTTATTACTTCACTAGATGGTGCAATAAACGTAATTTGTAATTATAGATTCTCGTAAAGACATAGTTTTTCAAACACCTTGAAGGGTTTTCTGATTTAGTGTAACAACCTACATTTTCAACCTCTTTTCACGTTAGTTTTAACATATATAATTTATGTAAAAAACAAAAAAGAGTCAATTTTACGGGAAAGGACTCTAGCACTTTGAGTCCTCTGTTGTTGTTGTCCATGTTCTGAATTTGACATTACTGTCACTTTACAGATCTCCAGATGGTGACTGTGACGTTTTCATTGAGAGACTGGAGGAGGCTCTCAGAATACTTATGAGAAGCAACAGGAATATTATCATATGCGGAGATTTTAATATTCATTTTTGGAAAGAAGCTGACAGGAAATTTGTTCACCTATTAGACGTTCTCAATAGTTTTTCACTGAAAATTCTTATTCGAGGAGTGACACGTCCTTGCTCTTCTGGTGTCTCGTGCATTGATAACGTCTTGACTAACATTGAGGTCGATCAGGTCTCAGCCTAAATACTTCCTACAGCCTTATCAGACCACGAAGCCCAGTTGTTCTCCGTCTCAGACACCTCTAGTTCGACTGGTAGCAGTCCGAAGATGGTAAAAGCGAGAAGGTTCTCCTAAATAAACGTTGATAGATTTTCTAGTCTTCTGCAACAGGTTAACTGAAACAAACATGTCTTCCCTGATGATAGGGAGGATATTGAAGTCCAATTCTCTTCTTTTATGGATGTTCTTGTACATATCTTTAATTTAGCATTTCCTCTTGTCACTCGCAAGGCCGATCGTAGAATACGTCCTAAATGGCTCACTGTTGGGGTCGTCAGAGCGAGGGAGGCGTTGAAGGATCTATATTTGCTCCAACGCGATTTTCCATCGGCTTTCCATCGCAAGTTGCATAATAAAAGAAAATCTGAGTATCGAAAGCTTATCCAATCAGAGAAGAGCTTTGTGGCTAGGTCTCATATTGAGAATAGTGACAATACAGGAAAAGCGGTTTGGCAGATTGTGGCTGAATATTCAGGGAAGTGCAAAGGTAACAAACGCATAAATGGTTTGATTGATAATGGATTGTTGGTCTCAGAACCTAATTTTATAGCTGCAAGGTTTAATTCTCATTTCGTTAACGCTTGTAATCAGTTGGACCTTCAGAGCAAAGTAACATCAACTGATTCGGGGTTGCCCAGCTCTCCATGTTCATCGAGCATTTTTTTTGCTCCTGCCTCGTACAGTGAAGTGTTGAGTGTGACTAAGGGTCTCAAGGCCAGCTCCTCTTCTGATGTATTTGATATGTCTCCATCCATTGTCAGGAGGGTTGCAGATTCACTCTCGAGTCCCTTAACTGTCCTGTTTAATAATTCTATTGACCAAGGACTCTTTCCTTCTGCGTTAAAATCCGTCAAGGTCATTCCTGTCTTTAAGAAGGGTGATAGAACCTCAGTTAACCAATATCGCCCCATCTCAATACTTCCCACGTTGAGCAAAATATTTGAACGATTAATTCACAATAGACTGCTTAATTTTCTTAACGATAATTCCTTACTATCTCCTTCACAATTCGGGTTTCTTAAAGATAAATCAACCACTCACGCGATAAATGATTTCCTTAATGCCGCCTTCTCTTCTGTTGACTCTGGCAGTGAGACTGCGGGCATTTTTTGTGATCTTTCCCGTGCCTTTGACACCGTCAACCACCAACGTCTCCTGGACAAGATGGAAATGTACGGTGTTAGAGGCATCCCTCTAGAGTGGTTTCGTTCCTATCTTTCTGGTCGCTCTCAGTTTGTTGAGATCACAAACAAAGGGGGTAGGGGTAGGTCTGCTCTCTTACCGGTCAAGGTTGGTGTGCCGCAAGGCTCAATTCTTGGCCCTCTTTTATTTAATATATACGTGAATGACCTTAACTCATCTGTGAGGGGCCACTTAGTGCGATATGCGGACGACACCAGTGTACTTATTCAAGCTGACACAGCTCAATCTCTTTCCACCGAGCTGGCTTTTCACTCAAGAGTCTTAGTTCTTGGTTTTCTGCTAACTATTTATTTCTCAATCCTGAAAAAACCTCAATAGTCCACTTTAGACCCCACAAGAATGAGAGTGCGTTAGTTACTCTCCTTGACAATATACCTATCGAGCATTCTTCAACGGTCTGCTTCCTGGGACTCCACATTGATTCCAGATTTGACTGGTCAAATCACATCAGTCATGTCTGTCAAAGACTTGGTGCCAGCATTTACTCTTTAAGGTACCTAACAAGTTTTCTGTCTAGAGATACCGTTAGGCTGGTGTACTTTGGTTACTTTGTGCCCATTTTAACATATGGATTGATTTTCTGGGGGACGGCTTCAGGTAGGTTGATCAGTAGGGTTTTTAAACTGCAGAAGAAGGCTGTTCGACTGATGTGTGGTCTGGGTCATCGTGAGAGCTGTCGGGAGGTTATCCCTAGGGAAAGCCTAATGACATTGCCATCACTTTATATATATTCGGTTGCCACATTTACATTTAAGAACCTTCAATCCTTCCCATCATTTAACCACGTGTATTGTACAAGAAACAGAGATGATCTAATCATTCCGCAACACCATAATAACACATTTAAAAAATCAATGTCATATATGGGCACTAAAATCTTTAATGCATTGCCTTCTAGTATCACAGCGTGCGAGAGTGAGACGTCTTTTAAAAACAACTTAAAAAATACCTAATAAGACAAGCATTCTACTCCATTAACGAACTAGTGAGCGGTGCTCCAGCCTAGTGGACGATATAAATAAGATTGTTTGTAGTTTAAGTTGTACTATTTTATATTTTAAACTGTTTTTAACTGTTATTTAAATGTGTGATGTTGTATTCTTCTGTCTAGTATTAATCGGTTCTTTCATATCTGACCATGTTCCATGCATGTATCATATCAATGAACAATAAAGAATTTGATTTGATTGATTTGATCTATTGATTGATTGATTGGCTGAGGTTTGATGAACCCTTTTTCTGGAATAGTTAAGGAACTTTTAAGAATTTTTTACCTTTATATATATATATATATATATATATATATATATATATATATATATATATATATATATGTTTAATGTAAACCAGATAACGAAGTAGGGATGTTGGCAAAGAATTGCGAGGATTGGAAGAAATATATGTGGAGCAGCATGGATAAGTGTACTCTGTATTTAATTAAATGTACAACACTGGTATCACTAATTAATTAGTTCATCACCTGGCGTTATACAATTTAGCCATTCAGCTCCCACGGGCTGTGCTGTTACGTTATATAACGTCCGAGTAATTATGTACACGACGAGATTGTTTGACTGTTATAACGATATAGCTGCATGAAAGAGTATGCTCCGTATTTAATTAACGTTACAACACTGGTGTCACTAGTTAACTATTTCATCACCTGGTGTTATAGAATTGAGCCACTCAGTTCCCACAGGCTGTGCTGTTTGCCTCTTCTGTCTGCAAAATCTTCCCACTTACAGAATATATATTCGGCTTTTAAGAGGATTGTAATACAAACTAGCTTATTAGTAACCAGGTTTTGCTGCATGAGTCTTAAGCTTTATTATAGCGGTAATGTATGGAGATTAAATTGTGCGCTTGGTAAATATTGGACGTGTGTGACAGTAATATCAATGGTATATAAACTTTTGTTGCAAAAAATCTCTTTTTCACATAAAAATTTTAAAATTTAAAATACATTAACAACTTGTACTGCTAACTACGTAATATGACTGATAGTAACGTTTTAATTATAATCATTATACTCATAGCCTGAGGTGTAAAAAAGCTGAGGACTACTTTCAAGGGTTGCCATTATTGGCTCGGCTATCATATAACTTATTATATATAATAAATATAATATTATTATTTATTATTATTATATATTAAATATATATATATATATATATATATATATATATATTATTTAAAATGTATAACAGTATTTATTAATAAATTCACATATAAGCGTACATCAAAAGATTTTTAATACTATCTGCATGATGTTTGTTTTTGACAATGGAGGGATAGGGAGGGAAACAGGATTTTCTCTGGCATTTACCATTGCTCAGTGATACAAGAATATACTTGAATCCAAACGTTGATACTTGAATCTAAACTCTTCAGATTGGATTCAAGCATGTCCAATGAAGAATGGATCAACACCTCGATATATATCAGAAACAACGAGTGTAAAAAACCTGCCTTATCTCATCCTATTTACTTTTTCATCGCGTGACCAAGCTCTTTAAACATGTAAGAGTATACCAATTTTACGTATAAAAGGTGAATTTTGTAAAAAAACTAATGTCAATATTGACTGTAGACCTTTATCAGTACTGTAGCTCGTTACCATGACTGATATTGTGTTGCGATTGATGTACCATTTCATTAGTATTCCGCTACTGATTTACCCCCAACACTCGATATCCGCTTAGTTCGTAATTTATTGGCGACATACAATTAGGGTTGCAAATGGGAATAGCCGCAACCGATGATGTATTTCATTATAGAGCTCTTTCATGCCACTTCTGACAGACAGTCATCTGGTTGTTAGTTTCTATATATATATATATATATATATATATATATATATATATATATATATATATATATATATATAATGAAACAGTTGAAGTGAATAAATGAATTGGGTATAGCTCAAAATATATTATTCACGAACAATTACAACAGAATAAATGTTTAAAATGTAGCAGCACCTATTTGGTACTAATCTCCAGTGTAGCATTTGCTACAAAGGCAATTAAAAATGTGTTTACTAATTATTGATCGGGAAAAATATATGCTAAAATATTGTTAAATTTAATTAGTCATTTCAAAATATAGGTAAAATAAATAATAATATAGAAAAAGGGAAATAAGAAGAGTTAAATTTACCTAGCAATTAACGCAAGTTTTCAAGGGATTACATGTCGTTGCAGATATTTTTCAAAGTATATTCTTAATGTTTTTACTAATATTAAAGTTACTCGTAATAACCGATTAGTATAAAACAGTCAGAACAGTTTTTATGCAATACAATATATATATATATATATATATAGACTTTAGTAAATATTTTTGGGTGAAACATAGTTAGATTACAGTTTTAACTGTCAGTCTGTACCAACAGTAAAAGGATGTGAAAGAATGGTTACTAAGAAATGATTAAAAATAGCTAAATTACGATCACAAATGCCTGTATTCCATAACTGTTTACGTAGCTAAATAACAATATTCTATGATGTTTAAGTCTCAAAAATTTTGGTTTGTACCAAATTTGTTCGTAATTCGTAACAAGTATTGTAATTCAGCAAATACTTGTTAAAATGTGCTGAGCACTTGAATTACCTGTATACAAAATCAAAGAGTTTTTTAAAATCCTTGAATAATACTACATTACTTCAGAGTGATTAAAAAAAATACATATCGTTCATTATCGAAAGTAACTGTGATATTTGTAACAGACTGAGTAACAACCTGGTCATCAAAGCTGATAATAAACCCGACAAACCTGAACAACTGGAGGTGGATATGTATTCGTTATAATGGCGGGTGAAATCAACCCAATCACTGCGTGGGTGTTTAGCGCAGTTCATTGCGGACTTCCATTACGGTAAATTTATATTACACATTATTTGTATGTAATTTCACAAATTTAATATGAAATTGACAGTTATATAATAAATATTATCGTATTAAACTTTTTACACTTTTAACAAAAAATAAGGATTTTATCTTTTATTTATTGTAATTTTGTTTCAAATCAACATAATTCTATATATCACAATTTTAACAATAAAATTTTTAATGTATGTGGTTATTCTAAATTAGAAAATATTGGTTTCAGAACTATTGCGTTCTTCTGATACTCAACATTTATTGGCTCTTTTATGCTTACAGAAACATATAAGAATACTTATTCTAAAAAAATGTTACCTCCTCTCTTCTCATGATTGAGGAAAGCAATCAGAATTACAACCAAATTCTCATTTCCACGGACGATATACACTATCTCAGATTTGTTGTACGGTACACACTGAGGTTTATTGAGGACATTTATTTCAGAATCGTCAAAAATAAATGCATAACTAATGGCTTTGGCTTGTTAGTCTATTGATATTTAATAAAATTCAACTGCATAATGTTTATCTACGCTTGGTTATTAGCATTTGAAACTTATAAAGTTTAACCTATTTTATAAATACAGTGCATTAGAATAATATATTGTGAATAATATATACTAAAACACTAACACTGAGAAAAATCATAACTTAAGTAAAGAAAGTTAAAAATGTACACATTAAAAAAGCAATTAATTACAATCAACGTATCTTTGAAATAACTTTAAAGACGCAGCTATTTTGGATCTATTATTATACTTATAGCGATGATAGAGCGGAAAGGGTTGACTCAATGTGAAATTAGATACAGTTTAATTTACCCTTAATACAGCTTCTGGAATCTGACGCTGTCACAGACTTGGCTCCTAGAATCTGGAGATATGTTCGTCTGAAGACATTCAATAAGAGTCAGGGACGAAGAAGGTCAAAATAATCTCTTCTCATATTTTTGACATCAGAGACGTCTAGCTGAAGATGCATTCACATTGTATCATCAGGTGCACAATTAAGTGCACTTCGATGTTATAGATATGATCTCTAAGGACGTTACTGTAACCAAGTTCTCTACACATAACGTAGATATGGTTGGAAGGATTGATTCAATGTAAGAGTGGACTTCAACTTTATTTCATATTCCTTTTAGTGATTTTATACGACTAATTGCAAATGTTTATGAAATTGTTATTAGGTTTATTCAATACATAATTAAAATGTTTTCAGTTACTAATTTAATACTCCTAAAGTGGTTTATTATCATTTAAAAAGTGTTGCGTTTAAATTAATTATATTTAAGTATTACGTGAATATTATTATATAAGTTATAGCATAATGGAAGATAGAGGTATGCATTTCTACGTGCCCGTAATAAACTTCGTCGATCTTGCTTATGTCAAAAACTCATTTGTTTAGGCCACAAGTGTTATTGTGTTACATGTAGAAATTTCGTACGATTTTAAAATTTGATTAAAAAGTATTGTGTACTGCTATTTTATCGTTGTGATCATCGGTACGCGTTAGGCCCTTTACGATTTTCTTTTCTCTCAACTAAATCCCAAAAATTGACATGCAGTGTCGTAAAAAAATGTTGCTAAATCAGAAAAAAATATTCATTCAAAATTTCGTGTCAGTCAAAATTTCATTCAATTTCAGTCACAATTTTATACAATTTCACCGAAACCCGTCACACTACATGTGTTGAGCCAACTTAATATTTTCTACTAAAGTGGCTGTAAAGCCCAACTGGTATAATATTAAAGTACTAGTGTAATCATTTTAGATCACATTTAACGCCACCAAAGGTGCCAAGAATAACGTATTGCCTTCAGTGGATAATATATACCACCCGTACGTGTGATGTGGGCTGAACACATGTAGGGAGTCAGAATAGTTGTAATCAAAGGTGTTGTTAGTCTCCCTCGTACCACATTCTCTCTCTATCCTTCCCTTAAACACCCTGATACTGGTGTTGCAGCTGTACACTCAACTCTGTACTGCTGTGATGTGAGCTGGATACATGTACATTGACCCCTGAGTAGGGAGTCAGGTTAGTTGTAATCATAGATGATGAAAGGCACCCTCGCACCACTTCCCCTCTCTATCCTTCCCTTACATACCCTGATACTGGTGGTGAAGCGGTACACTCAACTCTGTACTGCTGTGATGTGAGCTGGACACATGTACATTGACCCCTGACTAAGGACTCAGGTTAGTTGTAATCTAAGGTGATGAAATGTATGTTTCCTTGGTTTTTCTTCTTGCGTTTGCTATGGATATCGGTTTCATACTATAGCAGGAACTTTGCTTACTTAGTAACAATCTGATACGATCTTCAAGATCATCCCACGACTTTTGCTGACCTTAGCTGCTTGAAATTAAGCTGGAATTTTTCCTACTCAGTAAGAATCTAAGAAAGTCTTTTAAATCACCCCATAACTTTTGCAGAGATTAACGGTTTGATACTAAACAGGAACTTTGCCTACTCAGTAAAAAGTTTCAGGAAATCTTCAATATCGTCTCATAACTCTTGCTGTAAGTGTTCTGTAAATCATCCTTAGTTGAGAACAAAATTAAAATCAGGTCAATTTACAGACAACTATAATCTGAAGACAAACTATCCATTATCCTATTGTTATATCTGGAAAGATAATTAGAATGGTAAATATTATGAGCAAAATATTTTACAAGCCAGAAAAAAAAACAAGAAAACGATTATGCTTGTAGTCTACTGTTATTAGGCGTAAATATGAGATACTATTCAAGTTCTGTTAATTGAATAAGTATGCGCATTCTGTTAACTGTATTAGCAAAAATAGCTTAAATAATCATTATAAACTATCCATCCAAGTAGAGCACTTAAAACAAGATTGGACATATGTATACATTTTTCTATGTCTCTGTATTTTTACTTTAATAATTTATATTTAAATCACAATAATAAATCAGGGTTGCGTAGAAATCATTGTAAATTAAATACATGATGATCATAATTTTATATTTCATTGCGTTTATGAAAGTATAAACGATAAATGGTGAATAAAAGCGAGAGTAATCTATCAGCTAAGGCAGAAAGGGTGGCAGACATTTGACAGATTACTGCTTCACGTACTTCGTCAATAAAATGGATGTATAAGTTGGCCCAATTGAATGTGCTGTGTTACTTTAATTCAAACATGATAAACTATTTAATATATCGCCAATACTTGAATTTCTTATATATCTGAAATACGAGAGCTGGCTATCTTCTTAATGATAATAGGATTGCTTTTAGGTAGTTCTAAATAGGTGTACTACAGCTGACAGTTAATCAGCGAGAATATACTCCTGTTGTGTTAATTTATTTATATAGTGTAATTTATACAGAGTTAATTAATTTATATAGAGAAATGTCATGAATTTTGTTGATTAGTTTCTGAATTAAGTACATTTCTTAATTAAGTAAGCTATATCAAAGGCAAATTAGAGGAATGCATTAAATCGGAGATGAGTTCATTGTCTTATGGGGCATGAAAAAAATGTACACGTGTGCAAATTTATGGCATTCAATAAATATTTTATTATGTTCAGCAGGTTTTACAATAGATAATCACTGGACTGTGAGCCGGGGCTCAGTTTGGACATTTATTTTTTGTCTTTTATTTTGCCCCACCTCGGCCACTCTTGTCAGTCGGTGGGGGGAGTCACTCCGTCAGAGTATTGATTTTCTGCCTGGTTGAGGTCAGCTGGTTGACCTTGACTAGTTTACCGACCAGCTGTTCACCGGCACCGGCACTGGCTCTGGCTACTGTTCGGAGCGGTCAGGACACGTTCGGAGAAGCTTACTGTGTTCTGGCTGTTCTCTGTTCTTCCCGTTTCTCCATGGCTGGCTAATTCACCGACTTTCGGCAGGGTCCCCGTGAGTGCCGTCAGCGGGACTGATTGCGGCGAGTCTGCCCACAGAACTGAAAAATTGAATGCCCTCGCCCTGCCAGCGCTATTGGATCGGCATCCAACCGGAGTGTAGTGCTCCCATTCATTTCTTATGGAACAAGGTTGGATCAAAAATGTTTTTTTTTACTTCTTATACTGAACTTGCGAGGATTGGCTTGTATGGAAGCGCTGCCAGATGTTAGATCTGGAGGAGGGGGCCAGTATATTAGCCAGTATTATTTAGTTTAGTTACATGAACTGAAGGGGGAGGATTTCATCTTTAATTCGGATTCGTGGAGGCAACTAAGCCCCCGCCTCCTTCGAAAATTGGCTTTAAATATTTTTTTTTTAATTTTCGGCTACAAACTTGAAACCAAATTACTTTTTAAAATTAGTGTGGCCTAGAAATTCTACAACCTTTTCCCTCCCCCTCAGTTCATAAAAATTACCTGTTAAAATTTTTTAGATTTACTACTGCCGTACATGATATATGTTATTTATAGACTTCAAAATTTCTATTTATTGTGTTATTATTATATTATTTATTTATTATGTTATTGTCATTATTGGAATTATATTTATTGTTGTTATTTAGTTTTTTAAGTTACGCGGTGCACCGTGGTGCTGCATAATTGTATTTTGCATGGAAATGTTTGCCACCTACTAACTATATTTCTTGTACTCGAAATCTTGTCTCGTTTTTGTCTCTTCCCAACTAGTGGCATGTGATTGTTTTTTTTTTATGATTTGCTCCGAGTTTGGGAGGGGCACGCTTCCGAGGCCTCCTGTATTTTTCACTAACTCGGAACAAAATGGTAGCAGAGCGTGGTTACGTGTTTTTACCCTCTACGGGCCCGGGGGTTTTGTTTTGCCACTGGTGGTGAGAGGGATGAGTTGAAGTTGTTAGTTGACTTCCGGCGCCTGTGCCGTCTCGCTGTGCTATTTTCCGCCGATCGACAGGAAGTGTGTGAACCTATTTATTTTCTGATTATTGTTACTTGTGTGTTTTTGTTATACATTGTCATCGTTGTTTTTTTTCTGGTTTTGTTTCTGGTTCGGCGTAGTGTTTTGTTGCGGTATTTTGGTTTCGCTGCCGTGTTTCGTGGACGGCAGGAAATTCTGGGGACCCTGCTGAGAGTGTTGTTTCACTGCGTTATTCACTTGTCGCCTTAGTTATTGAATTGTTAGTCGTTGACTTCGAGTCAGTGTGTGTTACTTGTTAGTCTGTGTCATTTATTTATTTATCATGCCTGTCTCTCTGGTGCCTGAATACTTGTTGAAGGAGGATCTCCATTTTGAGTTGTTGGCTCGTGGGCTTACTCCGGGTTCCGACTGCGAGTCCATGCGGAAAGCAACTGCGTGATAATATGGAACTGGGACACGACCTGGCCTAGAGATTTGACGTTCCAGAAGCAGAGGCCTATTTTGGAGGCTAAGTTGGAGACGTTTGAGAATAGTCAGGAGGACTGGTTGGAGTCGCCGCCCACTGGCCGAGAGAGGGCTAGGTATTTGTCCCGGCTTACCCATCTACATATGAGGCCTGTCGCTACTTAGAGCCAAGCTTACCAGTTCTGGTGAATAAGGAGTGGTTGGAGGAACGCGTCACCTTGGTTGACGGCCTGCTGACTGTACTCGAGAGGGACGAGGGGGCAAAGGCTCCTGAAAAAAACTTTGTCTGGTGATTGACTCTGCTGCGGCCTGTTAAGGGGGTGAATGCCGGATCCCTGGGTCAGTTGTTGCTGATTTTGATGTGGGCGTGGCGTCGGGGGTGTCTGGTGTGGACGGGGCCCGGGGGCCTGTGACCCAAATGCCTGCTGGATCTGGGGGACTGGGGACTGTGGTGACGGGATCCTTTGTTCAGTATCACAAGCTTCCGAACCCACTTACCCCGTTGCTGCAGCGACTACCAACGGTGGATGGTCTAGATACTGAAGCCTTGCTGCGGTTTCTTTCTGAGATCCTGCGACTGCATGACTTGCCTGGTCTTCAGGGAGCGAGCTTCCTGCATGTCATTTCTCCGTTTTGTAGGCACCTTTGGGTGACTGTCTGGTTCGAGTTCTCCAGAGGGGTGGTAACCTGGATGATTTTTCATAGGGAGGCATTGGATTTCTTTGTTCCTGGTCAGTTGAGGGAACGTCTCCCGTGTGGAGAAAATTCTTTAGGCCTCAGGGCAACGGAGAGAGTTTGGCTAAGTTTGTGGCCGAGGTGAGGGACACTGATAGGGTGTTAAGGCTCAATATCCCGAAAGTACTGTGGTCACCACCATTCTTGAGGGTCTCAATCCTGAAGAGAGGTCCCGTCTAGTTTTTGCTGGTCGCCCTTTCCACCTTTTCTGAAACTGGACCGTCTGTGCATTGCTTCGCGCAGCGTGCAGTTTGCTGACCGGCAGAGGGGCGGAGGAGGAACAATCATCGTTCCATCCAGCCATCCAGGGCTGTCACGGCCGTAACAGAATCCCGTGGATGGGCCACATCACTCTGGTGGGCTTCATCCACCCATCTGCTATTGCCTGTGGTGAACGAGGTCATACTCGTCGGGAGTGTCCTAGGAGATATCGCACTGGTCCAAAAAACTAGATCAAAAGGGGGGTTTTCTCTGAAGTTCCACCGAGGTCTAAGAAAAAATTTCAAAAAATAGTACCTGTGCGAAAAATTTGATTAATAGTTTGGACACTATGAGCCTAGCAGAAAAGGGAAACCTACGGCTTAGGACAGCATCTTCGGTGTGCCATTATATCAATATCTTAGTGGGAGACTCAGTGCATAAGGCCCTAGTTGATTTCCGGGTCAGCCTGTTGCCTCATCTCTTCCCGTCTTTTTGAAGCCATTTCAAGGTTAGGTTTGGTGAAGCACACCGAGGAGTCTTCTTTAACTTGCTGGACTGCTTCTAATTCCCCTCTTCCAATTTCGAAGAAGGCTTCAATCAAGTTTAAGGTTGAATATTTTCATGGGTGTGGAGCTTCCTTGTGGCCCAGGATCTGAGTATGGATTGTATTTTGGGGGCGGATTTTATTCAAAAGACTGGTTTGGTGCTGGATCTTCAGGCGGGCCAGTTTATTTCAAATTCAATCGGCGAGTGTCAGTCCCCTTTTTCTGATAAATGCAAATCGACGCCGCAGGTTGTGGAGGTGGAGTGTGAGGAAGTTCTGCCCCTGGGGGACCCGTTCGGTCACTTGGATGAGGAGCAAGCTGGGGTTCTCCGTGAGCTTTGCTCAAGATTTCCGGAGGTCCTCACACCCAAGCTCGGTTCTACCCATCTCATTGAATATGAAATTCGTCTGACTGACACTCAGCCAGTACGCTCCCACCCATACAAGTTGGCTCCTCCAAAGATGGAGGTTATGCGTGGTATCATCAAGGATCTCTTGGATCAAGGAGTTATTGAGCCCTCAAACTCATCGTATGCCAGTCCAGCGTTCTTGGTTCCAAAGCCTAATGGAAAACATCGTATGGTGGTTGACCTAAGAAAACTTAATGCCAAAATTGAAATAGACTCAGTGCCTCTCCCCGATCTCCATTCTGCTTTTGATTGGTTCGGTAAGGCCAAATTTTTTCACTATATTGATTTGAACCAAGCATATCATCAGATTCCGTTGAAGAAGGAATCACGTCCTCTCACGGCCTTCTGTGTCCCGTGGAATTTGTATCAGTACCGATCTGTGCCTATGGGGCTAGCTGTGGGGCCCAAACGTTAACTAGGTTGCTCGACTCCATCTTCCACGATGTGAAGTTCAGGTATGTCTTTAATTATCTTGATGACCTTCTGGGTCTACAGTGAGTCTTTCACGGAAACACGTTAAACATCTTGAGGAGGTCTTGGTTAGGTTGGGTAGGGCTGGCCTTACAGTCAATCCGGAGAAGGTGTCTTACGCCCAGTCTGAAATATCGTTTCTCGGTCACCTCGTGTCGTCTAGGGGTGTATCTATAGACCCTGCCAGGACCCAAGGCATTCGGGATTTCCCTCCTCCGAAGATGCCAAGGGTGTTGCCAGATTCATCGGCATGGTTAATTTCTACCGTAGGTTTATTCCTGACTTTGCCGAGGTGGCCGCCCCTCTGAACGCCTTAAGAAGGAAAGACGCAAAGTTCGTTTGGGGTGAAGATCAAGAACGTGCTTTTCAACTGCTTAGGGAGGCCATTATCCAACCTCCTGTGCTGCGAATACGGACTTTAGTAGGCCCTTCATCTTGCAGACTGACTCCTCATCCTGTGCTGTAGGAGCTGTGCTTTCTCAAGAATTCGACGTGCTCGGCAACCTATAGCTTTTGCATCTAGGACTTTGACCCTTCAGCAAAAGAAATCTTCTATTTATGAGCTGGAGTGTCTGGCGGTCGTTTTCGGCATGGATAAGTTTCGGAGGTTCCTAGAGCATTCCGAATTTCTGCTGGAAATGACAATCAGGCTCTTTTCCTGGCTATTGGCCCATCCTCGACAACTCGGGAAGATTGGTCGCTGGGTTGTCAAAATTGCGGCCTTTAAATTCAGGGTGCAGCACATTCGCGGCACCCAAAACGTCGTCGCCGATGCTCTTTCCTAGAATGTATCACATCTACCCAGCGATCCTGTTGATTCTCAAGCACCGTTGTGTGGGACTGTGATGTTGGATTTCCCTGCTGCCTTTGAGAGTTTTGGCTCTCACCAACTTCAAGACCCCGAGTTGTCAAAACATCATTGGTGAGCTCCAGGAGGGAGAAGCCCACTCTCCTTACTTCTTGTCCAAGGGTGTCCTCTGCTGTCGTGCCCGACGCGGAGGTGGTCCCAAGATTGTTCTGCCGAGTGCCCTCATACCGATGGTCTTTTTCCTATTTTCATGTTTTCTCCCGTGGGCGGTCATTTAGGTATTCACAAGACCATCGCTAAAATCAGAGATAAGTTTATCTGGAAGAGTAATGGACAGAGACATTGCTGGTAGAGTACGAGCTTGTCATCTTTGCTCGGTCAGTAAACCAGCACAAAATACCAAAATTAGGACTTCTTTCCTCCGAGGTGGCGGGAGCGGCCTCTTGAAAAGGTGTTCATTGACTATGTGGGACCCTTTCCCCGTAGCAAGTCAGGGAACACCTCCCTGCTTGTTGCTGTGGATGCTTTCTCTAAGTTTTGCTGGTTGATTCCTCTTAGGAGTGCCACGGGCGTCGCTCACCGTCAAGGCACTCAAGTCCCGCCTTCTACAGAATTTTGGAGTGCCCGCCACCTTCGTCTCGGATAACGGCACACAATTCGTGTCGAGGGAGTTTCATCGCTTCTGTTTTGGGCATGGAATCAAACATGTTACGACATTCCTTATTACCCCCAGCCTTCTCGTGCTGAGCGGTTCAACCGCAATCTCAGAGCCGCCCCTCATCGCTTATCACGCTGAGAAACAAACTACCTGGGATGAAAAACCTGAGCTGGCTTCAGTTAGCCTTCAATTCTGCTCTTCACGAAATTAATGATTCCACGCCTTTCCAGGTCATGTTTTAGTCGTCCTCCTTCTGATCCCTTGTCTAATCTCTGGAGTCTGGATAGTCTTCTACCATGCCTTGGTACCCCCAATGTGACGTGACACTTGGGAAGCAGTCAGGGTTAAGCTCCTACAGTCTAGGGAAAGGGTGAGGAGAAAATTCAATAAGGGACGTATTGCTAACCCCTTCCAGGTGGGGGATCTTGTCTTTTGTAAGGCCCATCCGGTCAGTTCGGCCGTGGATAAACGGGCAGCCAAACTTTGCTATCGGTGGACAGGTCCTCACCGGATTCTTCGTTTTCTCTCCCCAGTTACTGCTGAGTTGGTTGATCCCGTATCGGGGAGGTTGTGGCGGAAGCCCACGTTTCTCATCTGAAGGCCTTCCGTGGTGATACCTCTGGTCATGCTCTGGATACTGGTGCGGCTGCGGGGGTGTCCGGGGACTGATCACCCCTGGTTTCTCTGTAGTGTCGTTTTACTCTCTTTCTTTTTTCTTCTTTCTCCAAGAGAGGCGCCTCTCAAAATTTCAGGAGGATCGTGTTTTGTCTGCCTCCTGCTCAGGACTTCGTTTCCTGTTAGGGTTCTCGACTTCCCGTTTCCTGTGCCAGAGCTTGTTGGTTCTTCTTTCAGTGGGGGAGAGGTTTTGTTTGGGGTTGCACCCTTTTTAGTGGGGGAGGTTGAGCCGGGGCTCAGTTTGGACATTTATTTTTTGTCTTTTATTTTGCCCACTTCGCCACTCTTGTCAGTCGGTGGGGGAGTCTCCGTCAGAGTATTGATTTTTTCTGCCTGGTTGAGGTCAGCTGGTTGACCTTGACTAGTTTACCGACCAGCTGTTCACCGCACCGGCACTGGCTCTGGCTACTGTTCGGAGCGGTCAGACACGTTCGGAGAAGCTTACTGTGTTCTGGCTTGTTCTCTGTTTCTTCCCGTTTCTCCATGGCTGGCTAATTCACGACTTTCCGGCAGGGGTCCCCGTGAGTGCCGTCAGCGGGACTGATGCGGCGAGTCTGCCCACAGAACTGAAAAATTGAATGCCCTCGCCCTGCCAGCGCTATTGGATCGGCATCCAACCGGAGTGTAGTGCTCCCATTCATTTCTTATGGAACAAGGTTGGATCAAAAATGTTTTTTTTTTTACTTCTTATACTGAACTTGCGAGGATTGGCTTGTATGGAGCGCTGCCAGATGTTAGATCTGGAGGAGGGCCAGTATATTAGCCAGTATTATTTAGTTTAGTTACATGAACTGAAGGGGAGGATTTCATCCTTTAATTCGGATTCGTGGAGGCAACTAAGCCCCGCCTCCTTCGAAAATTGGCTTTAAATATTTTTTTTTAATTTTCGGCTACAAACTTGGAAACCAAATTACTTTTTTAAAAATTAGTGGGCCTAGAAATTCTACAACCTTTTCCACTCCCCTCAGTTCATAAAAAATTACCTGTTAAAATTTTTAGATTTACTACTGCCCGTACCTGATATATGTTATTTATAGACCAAATTTTCTATTTATTGTGTTATTATTATATTATTTATTTATTATGTTATTGTCATTATTGGAATTATATTTATTGTTGTTATTTTAGTTTTTAAGTTACGCGGTGCACCGTGGTGCTGCATAATTGTATTTTGCATGGAAATGTTTGCCACCTACTAATTATATTTCTTGTACTCGAAAATCTTGTCTCGTTTTTGTCTCTTCCCACTAGTGGCATGTGATTGTTTTTTTTTTTATGATTTGCTCCGAGTTTGGGAGGGGCACGCTTCCGAGGCCTCCTGTATTTTTCACTAACTCGGAACAACTGGATCCGGGACACATTATGTAAAACAGTTTCTAAGTGAAAGTTAAGAAGTTACATAGTATGGTAAAGTAGTTTTAGGATACCATATGTTCCAGGAATATTTAAAACTTTTGTGATATATAACTCCATTTAAAATGATTTAATGATCTTTCATATGAAGTTCCAAACTCTATCCTACAGATGCACGGCCAGAAAATTATATCTTTCATAAGTGGAATCGCCAAAGTATTTCTACTTAGAATTTCAAAGATTAAAACAACTATTTTTCTTCACCATTTATCACTACAAACAATCTTCTACACTGCACATGACATCTTGCTGTCAACCATTGGAGTCTCATCAAATGGCACGTTCCCGCACGTTTTAAGGCTCAATCTGTAATCCTTATATGGAAAAACAAAACTTAAGTTTTGGGTTTAGATATTATAAAATAATCATTGCACTGAAAGAATTAAAAACAATCGATCATCCGGTCCTTGGGTTTTTACATTATGGTATCTAACTGTGGTGTCAAACCGTCTTTGATGTTTAAAACACAATGATTAATTCTGTCATATTTTTGGTTACCCTCGATATCGTATTTAAGTGTACTAAATATACACTTAAATAATATGTGGGATCTATGAATAAGTAAATAAACTGGTGTAGCTTGAAGCATTATACATTTTTGCTAGATCAACAAATGTTTTCAGAAACGAACTCAAAACGTATGTAAAGAGTCTGCTATGTATAACGAAACACATCTTAATAGCGAACATAAACTGGAACTAGATATAAATAATGTAATAGACAGAAACAATCTCCATTAGTTGTATCATAATGTTTGTTATGTGGAATGTGAAAATTATATATTCTACTAGCATTTATACGTAGATTAACACTCAATTTCTTGCCAATTAATACGAACGTCATTATCATGTAATTACCGTTTTGTTAAACTTAACTAACGGCGACTAAACATTGTTAAAACCTCCTGAACTTTAACATCACAGATTGACTTCAAGTTTAAAGATCATTGATTCTAGAACCAGGAATTTAGAGAGAAAAACAAATTATAAATGCAAACTAAATACGTAATCGAGTCTCTTGGTAGAATATGTATTTAATAGAATAGCTTCAACGGTTTTCGTAAAACGAATTATTTTAAACCTATGTGGAAAAATCCTAAGGACAAAAAGATCCAATAAAACTGGAAACCTAAGAAGAAAAAAAGAGGGATCAAAAAATAGGAATATTAATTATTGTTGGGTTGAATATAAATGGAAATCAATCCATAAGTGACACATTCATCTCCGATTTAACGTATCCCAACCATTCACTTCTGATACTGTGATACCTTACTTAATTATGTAATGTCAGAAACTAATTAACGACATTTCGTGTGATTTTTCTAAAAAAATTAATTTACTGCGTATAAATGACTCTATATAAATAAATTACTACAACAGGCGTTACTAATACTTGCGCTGATTCGCTGTTTCCTGTAGTACGCCTATTTAATACTAGGCCTATCTAAAAACAGTTCCGACATTGTTAGTACAGCTCTCGATTTTTTTTCAGAAATATAACAAAATTAAATTTAGACGATTTAATATATAGATTTAATACTATCCATTTTAGAACCGCAAGCAAAGATTATTTATCAACGCACATTTCAATCCGGCCAACTTATACATCGATTTTATACCCTAAGTACGAGAATTAGTAATCTGTCAAATACCTGTCACCCTTTGTACCTTAGCTGACAGATTACTCTCGCTTTTGCTCATCATTTATCTTTTATATTGTAATAAACGCAAGAAAACATGATATTGTAATCATCATCTAAGAAATTTAAAATGATTGCCACTTAATCGTGATTTATTGTGAGGATTGAACTATAAATTAGTAAGGGAAAATACAGAGACATCGAAAGATGTAAACATTTACACAAACGTAACGTAACAGCTCTATTTCGATGTATAGTTTGTAATGATTACTTGAGTTATTATTTTTACTAAAACAATCTACAGAATCTGAAAAATTATTCTATTTACGGAACTTATTTAGTAGCTCATAATGTAGTCTTAATACTAGTAGAGTACAGGCATGATAGTTTTCTTATATTTTATCAGACTTTCGTGACATACTTTAATCTTCATATTAACTAATCTGACTATCACGACAGATTTTGTATGTCTTTAAATTGTATTATAGTGTAAATTATGACTAAATTTTAATTACTTTCTCACCTAAGGATGATTTACAGAATACTTACAGCAAGAATTGTGAGACGATGTTGAAGAAGCTATCATATTTGATATCAGATTTTTTACTAAGTAGGCAAAGTCCCTGATTAGTGTCAAACTGTTAAGCTCAGTAAAAGTCTTGGGATGATGTTAAAGATTCTCACAGATTTTTTACTGAGTAGGTAAAAGTTCCTGCTTAGTGTCAAATCACAAACCTCAGCAAAAGTCGTGGGATGATGTTGAAAACTCTCTCAGATTTTTTACTGAGTAGGTAAAAGTTTCTGCTTAGTGTCAAATCGCTAACCTCAGCAAAAGTCGTGGGATGATGTTGAAAACTCTCTCAGATTTTTTACTAAGTAGGTAAAAGTTTCTGCTTAGTGTCAAATCGCTAACCTCAGCAAAAGTCGTGGGATGATGTTAAAGATTCTCACAGATTTTTTACTGAGTAGGTAAAAGTTCCTGCTTAGTGTCAAATCACAAACCTCAGCAAAAGTCGTGGGATGATGTTGAAAACTCTCTCAGATTTTTTACTGAGTAGGTAAAGTTCCTGCTTAGTGTCAAATCGCTAACCTCAGCAAAAGTCGTGGGATGATGTTGAAAACTGTCTCAGATTTTTTACTGAGTAGGTAAAGTTCCTGCTTAGTGTCAAATCGCTAACCTCAGAAAACGTTGTGGCATGATGTTGAAAATTGTTTCGGATTTGTTACTAAGTAAGCAAAGCTCCTGCTTAGTGTCAAATCGCTAACCTCAGCAAAAATCGTGGGATGATGTTGAAGATTCTCTCAGATTTTTTACTGGGTAGGTAAAGTTTCTGCTTAGTGTCAAACCGCTAAGCTCAGAGAAAGTCGTAAGATGATGTTGAATATTGTCTTAGATTTTTTACTAAGCAGAATGCTGTAATAAATTTAACCTCATGTGTTACTGCTAACTCTGGAAATGTGCTTAAATTTTATTTGGTTAAGAATTATAGAGATATTGTTGTCATCAATGTTACCGGTCATCAATACTGCCTAGATTCAGTATTGTATTAAAGTAAGAACAATCATCACAGAAGCTTCCAATATATAAACTTGAATTTAGATGTTCCAATACCTTTTTAAACATATGATTTCATAACACAGATATACACTAACATTTTTTTAATTTATGTTTTTTCCTAATTTGAAGTATGATTACAAGTCCTTTTATATCATTCATTTCCTTGAGCAATTTTAGTTCTATCATCGGTGAAACTACTAATTAACCGTTTAAATTTAGATTTAAATACTGTCTGTGTACATTGAAAACAAAACAGGACTAAGTCGAGTACTTCGCAGAACTCCAGAGGTTTGTTTGGATATTTAAAAGTTTCCTATAAGTATTTGTATTACAAAAGATACAAAACCTATTATCAAGACAGCTGATAGTATTTCTAAATTTCTTAAACAAAAATCTTCGTTTAGATAGTTGATATCATCGTTAGAACCGTGAAAGTGTTGTGAAAAGTTGTATTTTTTTCACAACGAGGTACAGATTGGTGTTCTTTATAGTACGTTTCAAATAAACGAGCAGTTTGTCATACATGTTTTTTAGAAGAACTGATACATTCAATTTGGTGTATGCCAACAGCAACCATGTAGATTGTTGGTTAGTGCAAAAATATTACGATTTCGAAATTATTCATAACTAAATAAGTGTTTTGTTGATTTCTTTGTGAAATCGCATTGTAAGAATTATTTGTATATAGTGAACATTCCACCAAGAACAAGATTTTGAGGCTAGAGCGGTAGGAGGGAGAGCTTAGTATGCCTCAATCAAGTAAAGGAGGAAGTTCGAGACCTTTGTGGAGAGCCGGAAGTTGAGTGGAGTGTTTCCCGCCATTATAACAACGCACCATTGAACGTTTAACAGAACATTTTACTGAGATTTTTGTACTTAAGAACATTTATGCCAACATAAAACATCAAGTGGCATTCAAAATAGTCGTATGTACTGTATGTAGTAAAAATACTAAAGTAAATTTTCTATAAATATATTCTACAAAATCTAATTATAATAATAATATATCAAAACCCTTTCTTGGAACATTATATGATTTACTTGTAAGGTATCCTCCCCTGTATTAAGATAAAGCGACCGATTGATTAATTAATATAACGGTTAGTATGTTGCTTCACTTACGTATGTGCTAAAGTGACCAACGTGTTTGACACTTAAGACTTAGTTCCTCCTCGCGTTGTGAAAATAAGTATCATACTTCTTTACTTGGAAACATCAAACAAACAAAACAGGTGTTAAATATGACTAAAACACAATTATCAATGTCACCTCATACAGACCGGTAGATTAAGAAGAGTATATAATTTTTAAATTGAAATTCTTTAATTTTTCCCGGTTAAATGTATAACTATATTTAAAAGCCATATCCTGGAAACGTTACAATAATGGTGATTCAAACATTAACTCACTTTGCACTGATAAATGAAGACTCTATTATAGACAACAATAACCTATTAATAAGGTCAGGAGACATATATTTAGTTGAGCGCAATATCTCCAGTAATGCTGTTTATTACGCTGACAAACATTTTATTGAGGGCCTTTCTTTAGTAGTGAAGATGAAAAGTGTGTTAACAGCAACATTCGTGATTAAATACCATAGATTTGTAATATTATAGATGAAAAGAATGAATTTTGGTTATGAGAACCGTGAAATAATATTTTAGAGGCTCGATTAAGAAGGACCACTTCACACTAGGCAGTGAAGACGCCGAACACACTGATTTTAACAAGAGTTCACCAGGCTACACATAATGAGTTTATGAACAGTGCATATTCAAATAAAGTGCAGAAAATAAACAGTTACCTTTGTTTTCATGAGAGGTACCTAACCGTAGTCTGCTGTTTGTTGAGGGCCAGGTTGTGATCAGTAAGTGTGGAAGTAGGCTGCTGTCTTGTCGGCAGGCGTAAAGACGGAAGATGTCCTTCACAGATTCACTCACGCACAATACGACCGCAAACGAATAGTTTATAACACTGTGGCCAGTCCTGTAGAGCACGGTAGACGCGGTGTCCGTGTGCAGAGACGTTCTGGTAGAGATTGCCAATCCAGAGCACTGACTTTAGTGTTAATGTAAATGTACAATAAATAGAGATAAAATAATATTTTAAGTGAGAGAGTGACACATGGGGGAGAGAGTAAGTATGGTCAGCAGTGGCTAGAGTGTACATAAGTTCCCCAGGCGGGACCGAGAGTATAACGAGCAAGCGTGCCGTCGCTTGCAAGGTAGGCAATTGATAAGTCAACCGTTGTGATTGGTTGGTGAGTGTACAGTAAACAACTGATTCGTGAAACAATGGTTCATTGGTCTGTCACTGTACGTGAATATTTTAATCCAGTAAGGAATGGTATTGTAGGCACTAGGCCGCAGAAAGAGATATAGAATTAATGCAGTATATACAGTTTACTAAAATAAAGGCAAATATAGAGTATAAATTGCCCAAGAAACATATTCATAATTATTGTTCAATAAAAGTAGCCTTTTCATATTAGGGAATAAAAAAAAACAAGTTATTTACGCAATAATACTTAACAATAGACTATTTTGAAATTCAGTGCTAAGAGAAAATCATGTACATGTCATGTTATACACCAGATGTCGGGTCGAGCATTAATAGATTCCCTTTGTAGGTTTGTCAATGTCGTGATCACGATACGATAACCTTTCGTGTCGCTAGAAATTCATCATTTCTCTTGCATGACTACTACGTTCAAATATGTATTCCTGCCATCAAAAGCAAAATTAGCTATTAATTGTTTGTCTAATGGTTAGTGCTTGGTAAAATAATAGTTATAGGTATAAGTTTTTAATTTTAATTATCAAACTGACACGCATTTATTATTACTTGTTTATTAAATGTAATATAGTCTAATTATATCCTACATGTTAAAATATATATTGTTTTCAAATTTATTACTGTCCAGAATTCACATGTATTAAATAATTTATTATCTAAAACAGTGCATATGTATTTTAATTGATTAAAAGTTTTACCCAAGAGAGTTAAATATGTAGTAAATCTTGAAAATACGATATTTGGAAGAAAAAGTAGAAATCTTCTCCGGTTTATTTTATTGTATTTCTCCATCCACTTCCTTTAAATATTTGAAAACTCATTTTATAAATAAATTTATTATATACGGGGGAAACGAAGATATAAAATATTACTTTAATAGGATATCATCCATAATATATATACACCATCTGGAAGAAAAAATATTGTGTAAATAATTATCTTAGAGATTTAAAAAAAAAATACCAGTTGTTTACAATTACACTAGGGTACTATCAAAAACTAATATATAATAAGTTAAATAACTGACAGTGTAATTTTAAGCTCTAGATTTAGAATAGTTTTGGTTATAAAAGATTTAATCATAAATTTTTATAATTCTAAAAAAATAACAGCTATTTTTATACTTAAATTCGTCTAATGGTTATCGGTGTTTTAGTTGGTGGAACTACTTCATTTGAGATTTTTGTCAGTGATCGTAGATTCTCATCTTTTATTTCTTAAGGATTCATACATTTTAGATAGTTTTTCTCTTTTTCTTTTATTTCAATTATATTGACATATTTTAATCAATCACCAAAGTTTTTCGGCTGGTCCTGACATTTTTTAATGTGTATCTAGTTCCACGTGATGGAAAATCAAAAGAAAATAGAAAAGGCAGTAGATGTAACTTACCTTCAAAGAATGTATGTTTTATTAATAATAACTCGAATAGGACACGAAGGGGACATGTATGTTTGTAACTAACATCACTATGTTCTTATTAAAATTTATTTTCAGACATCGGAACTCACCAGATATTACAACCAATGATTATATTAACGATAATATCATATTTTGAGAATAAAAATTAAGGGCAACCATAGAACCAGTGAATTTCTCGAAGCCTCATGCATAAAATACATGCATCCAAGTTAGTAGCTGAAGAAAATTTTAATTTTTGTTAAATTGCAGTCAATACAAGAAAACTAATCATAATTTTAAAACATTGCTTAAAAAATCCTATTAAACTAATATTTTAATCTTTGTATTCCCTATAATATAATACATTTATTTACGAAACAATTTTTAAAATATTTAAATGGAGCGGGTGATGATTGGAAAAAATCAAAAGATGGAGATACGTAATTTTTCTACCAAAATTTCATATTTTCAAGTTTTACTATATTTTAAACTCTATTGGGTGAAATTTTTTTAATAAATTTAAATCCATATGCACAGTACCAGGTAATGAATTATACGTATACGTGAATTCTGCATTTTTGTAGCATTGTTAGTGTTAGCCTACACTGAACAATTGGATAGTGCAGAGTTTTTTTATAATAATAAAAATAATAAAGCATATAATAAACAAAAAATTCACCATCAGTTGATGTGTAGAATAATTTTAAGACTCAAAAATGTTATTGCATTTAAAAATGAAGAAGACAAAGTCATCCTGTCTGGTTGCACAGTTTGTAAAAAGAGGTGATGTATAATTTCAACATTCCTCAGGTTTTTGTTAATAAAATTAAGTTTTAAATGTACAATTCCTATTATTTTGAATCAATTTCCGAAATTATTTTGGTTTAGTTGACTCGAATGAGCAGATAACGATCCCTCAGAAATGCGTTGAACAGTTAAAAACTAACGATTCTTGATTTAAAAAGAGTGAATGACTTTCTCCCAATATAATTATTGGACCATATCTATAGACATACGTTAAACCAAGACGCCTGCTACAGCCAAAGGTGTCTATTTCAGAGCATTTTAGTTCGGGTGCTAAGGGTAGAAAGAAAATGTCTATCTTCTGGTTTAGCTTACTTTACAATATATACAGTACCTACATTTGTGCTAAATCTCTTGGCAATACGTCAAACTGTTTCAAGATAATGAGTGCGCAAGCCTATGTGGACATACCCACAAAGACATGAACTTTTCAGAATTGTACCATTTACATCTAATATTAACAATTATTTTAATTCCTTAAAAGGATATGTTTCCTACTTTGTAGCTGATCTAGGCCACTGCCTTTGATTTTAACTTCAGTATTTTTTTTTTTATTATCTATATTTTTAAACCATATGCAGTAGAGTATATGCTCTTGCTTCCCAGTCCTATTCACTATCTCATTCTGTTGCCTTGGTTATAAATAGGAAGTATGTAAACATTTATGTATCTAATCTGTATTTTCTTTTTTTTTAAGGAGTTTCTGATCCCCTTTTATGCTTTATTCTGCCTGTCCTCATGGGCCACTGGCCTGTGCGAGAATCTTATCAAACAGAATAAGGGGGAGAGTAGATACAGTACAAGGTTGATGGTACTAATAAAAATTTCAACGCATCTCTCATTAGATACAAATGCATACGATGCTCCCTCGACAATTTTCAGTCATAACAAATTAAATTTAGATTCTAGTGTTTTCTGATTTAAGTTGCACCAAGAATGTGGTTCGTTCAATAATGCTATTAATCAGTCTCTTGGAGAAAAACTAATACTCAGCATACAAAAATCCAAACAAACGTTTGTGACAAAATATTTTATTTATTTATAAGTGATTAATTTTTACTGTTTCACAGTCAGTAAAAGAATTAAGTTTTTTTTAAACAATCAAAATTTGGGAATATTTTGGGCACTTTTATAAGATAATATTCTACAGTAGGTAACTTTACTTGCTTATAAGTAAAATTTTAACAATGATGAAAATAGCGTTATATACAGTACATAATTTATAATAGAATTAAGAAAATAATCATAATCTGAGTCAGTAATAGTTTATATCTTAACTTCTATTGTGTGTTCTACAATATTCTATGACATTTTCAATAGTGCAATATTATTAATTTTTTATGTTTCTTAGCGAAACTAAATACTTTGCCTTGTAATGTTTGCCGCTAGAATATGCATTTTCGGAAGTTCCATTTTAATAAATATATTTCAAATTATAAATGTGTGGTACAACACATGAAAACCGGAGGTAAAAAAAGTCAAATTATATAGTGCAGTAAAGTTACGCACGTTTTATATTTTACGACCAACTTAAAGCAGGTCCTAAGTTATTTTAATTTCTCAAATAAGAATATTTAATAATTATCTGTTACTCAAAGCATTAAAAGGTGAAACATGTAAAGAAAGTCAAACTGCTTAACAGTAGCAGATTAGTGAAGGTATAAAAGCTGATGCCGAGTTTTGCTGATTAAAGGATTGTATTGAACTACAACTCTTTTGTATTAACACTTCATTTACAAGTACCCGTTACGTTGTTTCAGTTAAAACTACTCAGAAATGATTAAGTACAATGAACTCAACCTTGGGAGAAGTTGTAAATCTAGTTAAGTATTAAATAAACTGTTATATTTGATAATTATCATACTGTTTGGTTTGCAAGTTAACTTGGCTTACTTATGTTTATCTTTAAGGTATGTTTTTATTACAGGTTTAATAGCATTCTCGCAACATTTTTTCAGACATTATATGTGGTGTAATAAACATGACAGTACAAAATATGTTCATTATATTATTTTTACTTGTTATGAAAAAATAGCATGTGGACATTTAACAGTCCCACCATGTTTATAAAAAGAATACAAACTATTGGGATAAAGTAAAAGCATGTAAGAGTAAAATGTTTTTCAATAGCTATGTTCAAAACATTACTACTGTTTAGGGTCATTGTAATATTAATTACAAGCCTGCCTCCTGGTTTGCTGGATTATCTAAAATTTCATAAAAAAGAATCAAGAAATAATTGAGTTTATGATATTTCATAAGTAACACAATTGTTTTGATGACGTAGGAAATTGGAGAGATTTTTAAAATGATTATGGACAACGAGATGAAATTAAAAATACTAAAGAGTCACACTTATTAATACAGTAAATTATATTTTACTTAGGCTTAGTGCACATTGGTTATAACTCAAAGTTTTGATAAGTGCTATAAGTTTAAGATAGCGTAAAGATTTCAACACAAAATAGGAAGCAAACCCCTTACATAATCTGTGCTCTGATACTTACAATATTTCAACCTCCAGGTTGAACTATTTCTTAAGGCCGTGAACATTTTCGATGATTACTCATAGAATTTTGATACGTTTTTACACGTCTCTTGGATATTAGAGTACAATACACACAAACAACTTGCTCCACTATTTTCAACTTAAAGTGTTCCCTGAGGTAATAGTAGCAATGCGGAATATATATATATATATATATATATATATATATATATATATATATATATATATATATATATATATTTGAACATATACCTCCTCGGATGTTCTTACTTACTGTATCCCTGTAACAAGTCTATTATAAACATTTGGAATGGGGAAGAATAACGTAGCAAATATACTAAATCTATTACTAAAACTACGTTTACTTTTATCATTAAATAATTACTAAAATAGTTTTGTTCAGGTATTCACCAATAAATTTTTATACGATGAATGCTTTGGAGAACTACAAAAAACCACGTAAGTTTGTTTTAGAATATTACTTATGCATTGAGCAACCCTATTGATATCTCAACCAAAATCATAAATTTAATTTAGTAGATCATAATCATGTATATTCATGTGCTTATATTTCTCTATATATAAAAAGTAAGATGTAGTTGATAATTATCTTTATGTTTTTGTTATCTCAGTATATTTTTTAGTTTCATTCTTGTACTTAGATTATTTACTTTTATGTATTCTTACGAGTAAATTTGTTTAGATTAAAAAACCTTGTAAACTTTTTCATTGTGCTTGACATGTTTTTGTATTTAAAATATTGTAGATAAACTTATAGTTTTGAAGTCAGTCCTGGCAAGACATAAATATGTAAAACTGTCTACTATACATATATAAAAAATTGTCAACTATATGTATATTGTATATATTATTGTGATGTAAAAAGAGAAATAAATTCTTTATTCTTTATTCTTCTTTCTTTATGTACTATATTTTATTTAACGAAGACCAATGATCAAATATCCATAAGTTTTGAATTCAAAATAATTGGACCTGTTAGCGTGAATCGACCATTTTCCGGATCCAATTATAAACGAGCATTTTCTTTGCGTTAGTTTTATGCCTCATATTTATTTCTCAAAATTGAGAGTGTGTTAAGTTTTGGCTAGTAAATAAGTTGCACAGACACTGTATAAGTTTTGAAAATCGTGTTGCGTTATTACACGTATCTTAAAATATTTCTTTGCGGAAGCGTTTGCAAACCTCATGTTACTACAATTTTATGCACAATTATGAGTATAAAATATATAATATTATAATCGTATGTCATACAGGTAGACCTATAGGTAGATTTAATAAGCTTCCAAAATAATAAACACCCTGGCATCCTTTCGCCTGAAGAAACATATTGTTTTCTTAGTTATAAACTTATTTATAGACTGTAACGACCAATTTTATCTTTCATATCTGTGTCACATATTGCTTATCCTAATTCTATATTTTTTTTTATTTCTTTACACTAAAAAATGTCTCATTCGTGATACGCTTCAAAGTATTAATTAAGACAAAATAATATTACATGAAAATATATAATAATTTAATTATATTACTTATATAATTTGATTTAACCCATGAGCGTAGCCAATCAAAGTCAGTATTTATATGACCAAAGAAAATTAAATTCCTAAACAGTTTTATTAATAGTGAGTGGTAATTTTTCCTGTTTTACAACACCAGATTTTTTACATAACCCGACTGTTAAATAACCTGTGTTTACTTGCAAAACATACACTATCAAGTTTATACTAGGCCTATCATATAGTTCATTTTACTCTGAGGCGGCTTTAAACCTCTTCAAGGTTGTGTTCATTGAACTTATTTATGAATATATAAATTGTACGCTATTAAATTTCAAAAATTAACACCAAAAAAAAAATTTAATATGAGTTAGTAAACCATATATTACGAGGGAATAACTTAATCATTTATTTGTAAGTTAGCTAATATCTTAACAAACAAATGTTTGTTAGATTGAAAAGGTATATGAATCTATAACTAGGATATTTATTGTTTAGTCGGAATGCAACTTAAATGAACGAGCAGCAAAACACTACACAAACTTCAGGATATTATTTCTGAGGTGGTAACATTAACTAAAAGGTTAAATACAACCAATTGTCTATTTCCTATGGGCAATTGAAAACAAAACATCACTTATTACAAAATAAAGCAACTTTTGGTTGTGGAGCGCATCCAGGGCACTGATGATAATTTAATTTACATGTAAGGAGAAGTGCGGAAAAGGAATTTTACTCTCAAGTTATGTGATTCACGTCAAAACACTATTTCCACAATTTAATTCTTGAAATATTGCGGCGATAACCGAATGCAGTTATTGATTTTATAAATCTATATCTCTGTATTCGTTCCGTAACCTTTTATCCACAATGGAGTCAAATTTACCGGAAACTTAGACGTCAATCGGAACGCTAACAGTGGAATGTTGCCTCACATCCCTGAGTTAAGTTATGGTCATGCTAGAAAATTAAATAAAAGTAAACCATTTTGATTTTGACCTTGTTGTTCCATATCATACTTCAAAGTCCTGAAGAAGATACTCACGTGGAGTTCTAACGTAGACATGGAAAAAAACATGAAGGTAACTTATGATTATACAAATGTTATCTGCACAACCTATTCTGTCCTGTTGCTTCAAGATGGATTACAATTGGTCCCCAAGACAGTCAGAGATGTCATTCCAAAGCGAAACACGATCGTTTAAATTTGACCGATGATTACTGAGTTAGGTAGTATTCATTTTACCAACCCAATCCTTTATTATTTGTTGGGTTTTTCAATAACAAAATATACTGTATATATATATATATATATATATATATATATATATATATATATATATATAAAATATCGTGCTTCGCTCACAATGTAGACGTACTTCACATCACTAAAGTCTCACTGAGATTGTATGCAATAATTAAAATACTAAATTAATGTTATTTAAACTTTATCAAAAATAAGAGTAGTAGGTATTGCATGATTTAAATTTTCGTTTATTCCATAAAAGACCAATAACACACCAATAATTCATTCTATAAATATTCATCCAAATTAAAAGTAATTAATTTTAAACATTAAACTAGTTTGAAGTGTGAGTGGCAAAACTTTTAACAACATTGAGTGATTTTGAACCAGGTATAAAGCAGCTTTCCTGCGAAATCACATAATTATTATAGTGTTATTAATTCCGATAGTCACATAACTGAAAGGCGTGACCCACCTGGATATTTTAATCCTGATTAGAGTATATTGACAAATTAGTTCAATATTTTACGTTTATTATAAAATTCATAGCTTCAAGTGGCGAATGCGAACCTTAAGGTCACTTAGAGGACATAGTTAACACATAAGTAAACTCAGTTATATTGTGTGTCAGATTGTGTAGCAAAACCCTTTCACGTGGTGAGCTTACCTTGACTAGGTTGTACAAGGTAAGGTTGTACAGCTTATATATTGTACAATCGTGTGAGCAATATATAAGCTGAACCGACTGCGTTAGACTTCGCTGACAAAGTTACACAGGCACACTCCTCATCTCTAGCAACATGAACTCTTTGTTGAAGTCCGCAGTTTTCCTGGTCGCCGTGATGCTACTTGTCAGTCAGGTATGCTTTAACAGTTTTAATAAACTATATTACGTTATGAGCTATGGTACTAAAGTTGTACGTGTTGTAGTAATATATATTAGATTGGTAAGGGTAATCTCTGCCGCACTCTAGACCAGCGGTTCCCAATCTTTTTTGGTGAGGTACCCCTTAGTTTGTACTATTTATTGTGGCGTACCCCTTGGCCCATAACACATATATTTTAAATTGTATATGCATCATTAGTTTGCCTTTTCTTACTTTCGCTTTATATACAATTATAATTACTCGTATGTTATAAAATCTGAATTTCAAAAATAAAATGCAATAAGAATAACAGATCCGTAATGCATTATAATACAAATTTTATATATTTAGTTTTTAGTTATCTGTGTTAAAACTTGTTAGGTAGGAATAATAAAATGCAAGAAAATGTATTAATACATATATTTAATTATAATCAAATTACAAAATACAAAATTGAGAATTTTGGATGTCGCACAATGAAAATGTTCATATAGTTATCATCAGTTATTCAATGTTAGGGATGACCTTGAATGGAATGGCTTAAAATGCTGATGTCTGGCATAATTAGGCTTAAATTGAGTCTGAGATCACATTCCACTGTTTGCATTCGATTCCTGTATTTATTTTTGATGTACAGCAGATGTGAGAATCCCGCCTCACATAGATAGGAAGTTCGGAATTGTAGTAGAAACTCAACTGCTTTGTCAGCAATTTCACTATACTCTGAACGTCGTTTGATCCAAAAATCAATAAAAGTGGTTTTGTTAAATACTTCTTCCAGATCAGAATAGCAGTTTAACTCCAAAATTTCCTCTTGGAGCTTCAGAGAAAAGCTGTTTGGAACAATTTTCTCAATTTCAGCCAAGGGGTTTTTAATCCACGAGTATGAACTCAGATCTCCTTGAAAGTATTTTGTGAAGCTAGCTTGGAGGGAGCTACAATGATCTGATATGTCATTGAAATTGTTTTGACTAGGAAAAGTTCGTTCTCTTTAGTAAAAGATTCAAGAGATGGGAACGATGACACGTGGCTTTTCTTTGATTCCCCTTCTGCAAATCTTAGTTTTAGTTTCACGCTATTGATTTTGTCCATAACTTGGAATGGGTTGTTATAGCTTCCTTGTAGTTTCCTGGTAACATAATTTAACATACTGAATATGTCTGCCAAATAAGCCAATCGGCTCAACCATAATTCATCTGAAAAACGGTCACGATACTGTATGTCTGTGTCGGATAGAAAAATCAATATTTCATGTTGAAGTTCAAAAACTCGAGATATCACTCTACCTCTCGTCAACCACCTTACTTCCGTGCACAGAAGTGATTGTTTGTGAATACTATCCATTTCATCACGTAAATTATGGAAAAGGCTTGAGTTCAGTGCTCTGGCTTTAATGAAATTTACTGTCTTTACTGCTTCATTCAGTACTTTTTTCAGCTCTGCAGGACATCTCTTTGTAACCAAGGCTTCTCGGTGAAGACTACAATGAATAAACTTAGCCTTTGGGCTTACTTGCTGCTCTTGAGTAACAACTCCCTTATGATCTCCAGCCATTGCATTTGCCCTATCTGTGCAAATTCCTACACATTTTTCCCAGTTCAACTCGTTTTCTCGAATAAATGTGTCTACTTTTCCAAATATTTCATCTGCATTTGTGTGTGAAGGCAAGTTTTGGCAAAATAACACGTCTTCTCTGACAGTATTTCCATCTTCGTACCTAACATAACATATTAGCTGAGCCATGTTAGTTACGTCAGTTGTTTCATCAATTTGAATAGCAAAATATTTGCTTTTTTTATTTTCAAGAGTAATGTTTCCTTTACATTAGCAGCCATGTCACTTATTCTTCTTGAAACTGTATTGTCAGAAAGCGAAAGTGAATCAATCTGTTTATCCTCATTTTGGCCTAACATGGTTGACACAATGTCTTTAGTTGCTGGCAGTATTAATGTTTCCCCAATGGTATTGTGGTATGCACTCTTGAGCAATTATAAGACTAACTTTATAGGAAGCCTCAAGCTTTTAAATTCAAACTAGTAAAAGAATTAATATTTGTCTTGCTGCCTTTTAATGAAGCTTCCTTATTTTTGAAAAAATCCATTGGCTTATCTTTGTAATTTTATGTTTTGTTAGAAAATGACACTTTAAAAGAGATGGTTTCATTGCATGGTGAGAAAGTGTTTCAACCAAATTACACATTGTGGCCTAACTTCATTGTCATGGACATTATAAGTAAATCCATAAGACAAGAAGCTGGTATTATATTTACGCCTTTTTTATACGCACGTTTGTTTACCTAATGGCTTCGCAGAACACACAGAAGAACTTAGATCTTTTGATGAAGATGTACTAGGTACAGGAGTAAAATTACCTTCTTCAAGTGATGATGAAACTCTTTGCTTTTTCTTAACGTTTGAAGACTTGCTTAACCAATTATCCATATCACTATAACAAACACTGTCTATGAAATAATGAACAAAATAACACGAATAATGTGGCAGTATGACACACGCTTAAAACCACACACTTTGCAGACGATAGACAAAATGACAAAGAAACTACACGGTGGAGAGCGTCAGTGATGTAGCCACATTCGCGCAAAATAAAACTTTCCTGGCATTTCCCGCAACCCGAAATTTCCCTCACATCAGCCGGAACATAATAGGAAACTGGCGTGGTCCTGCTCAGGTACCCCCTGGCAACGTCTCGCGTACCACCAGGGGGTACGCGTACCACAGTTTGGGAACCTCTGCTCTAGACCATCTTTCTACTATATGACTGATGTTTACAATACGTTTTAAACAATGAGCAAGAAAATTAGCTCATATATGAAATTCACGGAGCAATATTAAAAAAATCATAATTTTCTTCTGTGGACTCTAAATACTTGACGAAACTTTATTTCTACACAGGCAAGAATAAGTATTATGATGGTGCATGTCCATACTTTAGCCTCTATTGAGCATTAAAGCCTAACAAACATACCTTCTTCTGTCTTCAAGATATGTCAAGAATAAAATTAGATATGGACTTGAAATTTTACATGCAATGTCAGCGAGCCATGCTGCGTGACACTTCATGTGGGGTACTCTTTCATTGTTTTAAGTGAATTCATGCTAATATAAATTCGATATGGATTAATATACAACTATACCAAAATATACATTTGGATATTTTATCACCTACACATATTTTATAATAAAATTTAATATATGTTAAGTTTAACTTGACGAGGTTTTTTTTACTTCTGCAGCGGTTTCGGTTAGTCGGTAAAACTAGCATATAGAAATAATATATCATTTAGTAACTGTGCATGTCCTTCCATGGGACATGTATGTATAGCCTAATTAATTATTTGCATAATTTCATATTTAGACTTTAAATTTTGCATAGTATTTTTTCTAACATAGAAAAAATGAGTTTCATAATTATCCATGGCCACATCTATGGGATTTGGCTAAGCATCATTGCAGCCTATCACTTGGTAGAATGGCAAAACCTCTTTTGTATCTGCATTATTATGGTGCTGGGGTGTAAAACCTGCTCCTTGGTGATTATCTGTCTGTCTACGGGATATTTTTAGAATGAAATGAACGGCTTGAAATGTTAATCACAAACTTTATCAATCCTTTACGCGACAGATGGCGTATTGTGTACTCCAAACTGGATGTAATAGAATGCTACTGGAAAAAAAAGGAAACTAAAAAATAAATTTTATCTGTTTTAAAAGGCCGAGAAAACGTGTATAGTATGCGCCTTGTGCCTGAGAAAAAAGTAAAATTTGTTAAGTTTGATTTTTCCAAATTTAGGCTTAGATTATAAGGAGATAAATTCATGAAAGTTGTCCTGTAACATACGAGTACTTACCCAAATAAACATTTAGTTTTTACAAACTGCATTTGAAAATAAAATTACCCATAAATTATATTCATTGCTGTGCAACATCTAAATTCTTACATTTCACTATGTTACCGCCATTTAGAAATAAAAATGATATGATGTATATCAAAATTTTTTATTATTAAATATATTCAAACACTACTTATGTTAACATTAGAAGACATCAATAATGAATACTCACACCTACAGATTTGGACAAAACATGTACTTTAGAAAACATAAAAATAGTTTAAACTGTTAAAAATCATTGATTTTTTTCAATTCCATTCATTTCACTATTCTATGATAATTCTCTGACAATATATTTTAGACGCATTATACAAAACAAATTGTACCAAAGATAAGCTTATGATCATTGCTAATCAGACACTATAAAACGTCGAGACATTAAATATGGTACACAAGCTTGTCTTACGTACCCTACAGACATACTAAACAGGATTTTTGTTTATGAGTTCAGGACCCATAACATTGCCCTCTAAATTTAGTAACAATAAATTGGTAATCTGATTGGTAATTGGTTGATTCTGATATTCCATAGTTGAATACCGCGATATACATGTATAGCGGTATTAAGGTATCAACTACTCTCGGTCCTAAGGAATTTTCGCTCCACAGGAATACAATACAAATATGTGTAAATATATGTACAGTTATAAAGTAGTTCATTGAAAGATAATAAATAGATTTAATAAAAATGCTTAGTGAACATTTGAAAAGTAACGATATTTTATTACGTTAAGTTTCCGTTATGTAATAATATGAATTAAAACACCCTGTAGAAGAAGAGTCATTATGAGAAACCCGTTTTCCAGGCAGATGCCATATTATCAGACGCATATTATTTAACTGTTTTCGGTCACCGTCCTTTTTTGTAAAAATGTAATACATCTCTTATCATATAAGAAAAATGAAATTTATTTGATTATAAATTTATATAATACATACTTTACATACATAATCATAACTCATATTATTTCTTAAAGTCACTGAGTTAATATACTAATCAAATACATATAGCTTTAGGTATTACTAAGTGAGTATAATTTAAAAGGTAGAAAAATTCACTGTTTAATAGTAAATTTAGTTATAAATATGTGAGGTACTAAAAAGTACAGTGCATTTTTTTTATTTTCTTGGGTCGTCCATTCAAGATTTATTGTGGGATTAGTTTTCCCGTCAACAAAGATTAACGGGATCGAGATGAAACAAGTTCGCCTCAGCTATCGTGCCACGACATGTTCGCCGCTTGACGGGTTGCGGCATGAACGATAAGTCGCGCATGCGCTACAACGCAAACTCGTCAGACGGACCGGCCAGCAGAGGAGCGAGAGGTCATTCTACACCATTCTATCACGACGATAAGACGTACACTGCGCTGCGATCTTAACCTCACTCCTGCCGACTTGTTCGTGAGATACGGACGTATCGATTTCTTCTTGCTATTGGTAATATATTACTTCAATTACTATACTATACATAATTAACCTTTCATTAATATTCTGTATCGTTTTTATATGTTGTGCCACACGAAATTTACTTATAACGTATTATTCTTGGTATTCTTTTCCTTTACTTACTTTTTTACTTAATCTATGTTCGTGAAATACGGACCTAACCTTTAAATTTAAGATTAGTGGTTCTTTACTTTACTTACTATCTTACTTAATCTATGTTCGTGTAATACGGACCTAACCTTTAAATTTGGTATTAGTGGTTCTTTTACTTTACTTACTATCTTACTTAATCTATGTTCGTGCGATACGGACCTAACCTTTAAATTGTTTATTGGTATTATTGGTTCTTTACTTTACTTACTATCTTACTTAATCTATGTTCGTGTAATACGGACCTAACCGTTAAATTTGGTATTAGTGGTTCTTTTACTTTACTTACTATCTTACTTAATCTATGTTCGTGCAATACGGACCTAACATTTAAATTGGTTATTGGTTATTGGTATTATTGACTCTTTACTTTACTTTCTATCTTATTTAATCTATGTTCGTGTAACACGGACCTAACCCTTAAATTTAGGATTAGTGGTTCTTTACTTTGCTTGCTATCTTAATTAACCTATGTTCGTGCGATACGGACCTAACCTTTAAATTGTTTATTGGTATTATTGGTTCTTTACTTTACTTACTATCTTACTTAATCTATGTTCGTGCAATACGGACCTAACATTTAAATTGGTTATTGGTTATTGGTATTATTGACTCTTTACTTTACTTACTATCTTATTTAATCTATGTTCGTGTAACACGGACCTAACCCTTAAATTTAGGATTAGTGGTTCTTTACTTTACTTGCTATCTTAATTAACCTATGTTCGTGTAATACGGACCTAACCTTTACATTTGGTATTAGTGGTTCTTTATTTTACTTACTATCTTACTTAATCTATGTTCGTGCGATACGGACCTAACCTTTAAATTGTTTATTGGTATTATTGGTTCTTTACTTTACTTACTATCTTACTTAATCTATGTTCGTGCAATACGGACCTAACCTTTAAATTTAGGATTAGTGGTTCTTTACTTTACTTACTATCTTACTTAATCTATGTTCGTGTAATACGGACCTAACCCTTAAATTTAGGATTAGTGGTTCTTTACTTTACTTGCTATCTTACTTAATCTATGTTCGTGCGATACGGACCTAACCTTTAAATTGGTTATTGGTTCTTTACTTTACTTACTATCTTACTTAACCTATGTTCGTGCAATACGGACCTAACAAATAGATTATTGCTCTGGGTCTATTATTATTTCTCTTACACTTTTCTTACTTAATATTTGTAAATACGATACTGACCAAACATTATATATTGTTCTTACTGTTGATATTACTTTTGCTCATACTATTTTACATAGCATACAGTGTGTTGCGATTTGAGGTAGCTTTGATTTAGATAGAGATCTAGGAAGTTACACTTTTGTCTTTTCTTTAATTGATGATAGTAAATATCTTATTTAACGACGTCATTTTATTTCAAATTCTTAATTTTTTTCAAGGCCAGTTGGGTAATGATGATTTACTAAATGCTTGAACGTTACCACCACCTTAGGTGATAGCAATATATCTGAACCCAACTGACATACATAATCCATAAGAATAAAATTTAGACCCCTGGATCGAATCCCCGCTTGATTGGGCTCATCTAGGGTATGCGATACGTGTCATTCTTAACAGTAAATGGTTGTGTTGAGAAAAGACACGTCACAAATAGTTAGTATAATTTCGTGTTATCGAATGTATAATGAATCCCTTTACAATATCAAGACCAGTAAAACGCTCGTAATAGTCAATTTAATTATTCATATTTGTAATTCAATAGTATAATTTCGTTAAATATATAGATTTATTATCAGATATATTTTATTGTGACAAATTCTTCTGTTTTTGTTAGAATTAAAAATAGAGGACTGTATCGGTGTTGTTGCTAAAGGTACATGGGAATTGTGGCACAAAAAGTTATATATAATCTTTAACTCAGAGAATAAATGGGTTACATTTCACATGCTAAAATAGTGACAACATTATTATAGATTGAACCTATGATTTTAGATAAATATAAAACAGGAATCGGCACTGAATTCATAATCAAAAGTCAAGAATACATATTTCGGTATAGGCCCATGATACTGATTTACATATTTTTCGGTATCGGCTTATCCCTATTTAATTGTAATAGTGGATTTTAGAATACATATTAATGTAGAAACCAATGAAAGATTAAATAGGTCTACTGTCATAAACTAAAATTTATGACAGTAGAAAATATTAATGGTGACGGGTTTATTATTCCCCATCTTATAAGTCTAATTGTAGGCAACACTGGTCGCCTTTTTTGACCACTTTTTACTATTTTTCAAAGCCTTTCTCCCCAGTTTCTGAAGTATAAACGACTTATAAATATAAATAAAATATTTTGAAAAATTATTATATGTAAAATTTACACGTTGGAATACAATATACATTCCATAAGTAGTAAACTCTCTTAAAATTACAAAACATGATTTCTTCCAAATTGTGTATGTTGCAATATCTTCTTTAGGCTCGTTTTACAATGTGGATAAAAAAATTAAGGCCAACGATAAAAAAGGTATAATTTATTTAAATTAAGACTGTTTCTCCCATGGAAAGATGCACGTTATAGATGTAGTTCCTCAAGTTGTTTAAGAATTGTAGCTCCTGGTACAAAAATTGCTTATAGGACAAATAATCAGGTTATATAAAATGAGGATATAATAGATGATTTAACAGTGATGATAGAAGATAGTAATTATTGTAATGTTACTTACTTTAACATATTTTGGCGTGTTCCCCAAAAATATTAATTTTATAAAGATATAATTGTGTTCCGAGTATCTGAAAAAACAAAGTTTTTTTCTGTTTTTCAAACTGTTGGTTATATATTTCATTCTAGTTCACAGACAAACAAATCTACAAAATCTGTTTATAAAATAGACTAGAATCTATTAGTATTGTAATATCAAGAAATCAAGTCATAGATTGCCTAATTTGAACTTGTATGGGCGAAGCGGCGACGGTACGCTAACATTTATACAATAGTACTTATTTACTTCATATAAATTGTCAGATTTCTAATAGTTGCACCTCAATACAATATATTTCTACATGACCTCAAACTCATCCATTGCATGTCCTCCCTTATTATATACCCATCAAAGGGTAATAAATTATCAATTAACATTTATATTACACCATGTAAACAACAATGCATCTTAAAATTAGAATGTTTAAAAAGAATAAAAATGTAAGTATTATGTTCTACAGGGTAAATGTAGGAGTCTTCCAGCCCCCCAAGATGGTACACCCGTCATCGGTGGTGGTGACCTTACAGGAGGTCTCCTTGGGAAGATGGTCTTGTAGGAGGACTCCTTGATGGTGATCTTCAAGGAGGTCTCCTTGGTGGTGATCTTCTAGGAGGCGTCCTTGGTGGTGATCGTCTAGGAGGTTTAATGGGGGAAGATGGTCTTGTAGGAGGACTCCTTGATGGTGATCTTCCAGGAGGTCTCCTTGGTGGTGATCTTCTAGGAGGCGTCCTTGGTGGTGATCTTCTAGGAGGTATAATGGGGGAAGACGGTCTTGTAGGAGGACTCCTTGATGGTGATCTTCCAGGAGGTCTCCTTGGTGGTGATCTTCTAGGAGGTTTAATGGGGAAGACGGTCTTGTAGGAGGACTCCTTGATGGTGATCTTCTAGAAGGCTAAATATTTCATTATAATTGTTGCGTTGTCTATACAATACATTTGCAACACCTATCAAGAAAGTTTTATATCTAAAGAAGTTTTAAAAGTTGTCTTCAGAGCTGATTATCGAATATTTCTGTCTGTTAAAAGAATTTAGTGTCATTACGAACACTGAATGTTTTTAATATAGCATATGTTATTTAAAAAACCTATTTCATGAGTTTTAATGACCACATTGTTTTGTTATGTGTTAATGATCACAGTTTTGACTCCAGTATTTTTATTTATCTACAGGCTAAAACAATATATATAAAAAACAGTACATTAGATAGCGTACTATAACGGATAATATAATAAGTTTTTATAGCAGACAATATTAGTTTAATTTCTGATTGCTACTGCTTAAAAGTTTATTTTTTTCAGACTTTTCCAATATATTTGGGAAATATGTATACAATATAAGTTGTTTTTAATATTTGTAATGTATTGTTGAAATGCTTTCAAATATATAGTCTGTCTCCAATAACATTAGTGAAAACATAATTTTTGTAATAATGTAAGGATTTTAACTATTACTATCGAATTCATTATGCGAAATAAACAGTTAAATTTAGAAAAATGATTTAATGTAATTTAATTTTCACTCCTTAACATTATCTTGTAAATTCATCCTACAAACAATGTTTTCCTGTTATTTTGCATGATGTTTAAAATAATGTAAAGCCTTGCATTTACATGTTAAAATACTTGGTACAATAGTAAAACATTATCAAGCGGATGCCACAAGACATTTCAAATGTTCTCCAAAAACTTGTTGCCTCCGCTTACGCTATTTAAAATTATTTTACTTAAAGTATGAATTATACAGATGTTCATCAATTTCATAATTTGTATTTTGGCAAGCCTTATTGTAAAAAACACACACACTCACATTGGACATTTGCTTGGTTAAGTGTTAACTATCAAAACAATAAGTTAACTTTTATAATGTAGAATATATATATATATATATATATATATATATATATATATATATATACATATACATACATATATTTTATATATATGTATATATATATATATCTGTGTGTGTGTGTGTGTGTGTGTGTGTGTGTGTGTGTGTGTGTGTGTGTGTGTGTGTGTGTGTGTGTGTGTGTGCTTTTCTCCTCTTCTTGGCCTCCCAGTAATTATTAGCATGTGTAACTTAATATAAGGACGGAAATAACTGCAAAGTATGAATGAGTAAATTTATGAATAAATTTATTTCCTTCACTTGGTTTACATTTTTAAACAACGTAGTATAAATATTCTTGGAAATAGCCTAAGTAATCTTTTCCAGTTTTGATGTCTGTGTCCACTGTGCTAGTAGAACTACTTCCTATCAGTCGCACTTTTACCTACTGATAGCATGGCTCACTGCGGCACTGGGCGTGCCTTACCTTACTACAGCTTAATTCTACGCCTGAACAAACAAAATAATAATTTTAGTACTAAATAATTGGGTATTTTATTGTTTTTCCAAACTAAACTATCTAAAACCTTGTTTTGTAATTTCAAACATGTTGCGTACATACTCTTTATTAAGTATCCAGATATTTAATTTAGATAAAAATGTGTTAAGATTTCTGGTTTGTTTTGACTCAAACTGGCAATATTAAAAAAACTTAGGCGCTAAAAATAAGAATACAAAAGAATTATGAAAAGATGTTATGTGCACCTTTGGCCTACTAACATTCTCTATTGGTAAACTACTTGTTAAGTATCCTGAAATTTGTATGTAACCTATTCTGACCACTCTTAATATAAAACATTCGCCAAACTTCAAAAACATGCAAATGTCGAATTGGAAGAGTATCTAATGATTGATACGAAGCAAATGTATATTTTATTCGATGGTATAACGTTTTTAGTACGATACCAAACTGATTATACGTATATAATGGAGTAAAATAAATAAAATCTATAAAACTGGTTAGTTAAAAATTACCAACACTGTAAAATAATCTTGATTGATCCAAGTTGGAAGTGAAGTAGATAACCTATAACTTTTTATGCACCCAAAAGGAAGTCATCTTGAAGAATAAATATATTTAAGAAAGTGTCATAACTTTAACATCGTAAATATATTTTATGTACATATTAACTTTTCTGTTGCCAAAACAATTCTCTAAAATTTAAACATAACTGGTAAAAACCGTATTACTCAGAGTCTAACAACAGTTTAATAGTCACCAGTAAAACATTATTTGCGTAATTCTATACAATGTTATTTTCTACAATAATCAATAAAATATGTACAGCCAATTTATTTCCTTTAAACGATAAATAAAGACGTCGACCGATGAAGTGGTAAAACATATCACTCCAAAACATGCAGTTAACATAGGCATATAATATTGTTTTTTTATGAAATAGTAAACTTAATTAGTGGAATAGATTCAGTGAGACGTTTTGATGATAACTCACGGACGCTATAAGGTTTAAATTATAACAGATATTACTTTTGTACAGAATTACGTACATTAAGAATCATTTAGTGAAATGTATACGGTGTCAATGCAATCGATGAATTATGTCTTGGAAGTGATTAATTGTCCGATCATCTACTACTAATTAGAGGTGCCGACTCTCCAGTACTGAAAGGCTCTCCGCTGATGTAAAATTGTATTACCTTATCTCCCAGTGATTTTAGTTTGAGATATTTAGCAGTCTTTATTTCAATGAAGGCTTTGCATTAAGGCTTAGTTTCAAAGAAGTGGTTGAACTTCAGGAACACAGGTAACGCAGAATAAATCTTGATTACTAATATATAAAATACATACATTAAATTTAAATTAATATTCTTATATTATTATTTCCGATTAAGGGTTCTAAATAAAACAACAAAAACCTCCACCAGTTCTAGATTAATACTTATTAACTTAACACAAGTAGTATAGTATTTAAGTTACAAGTGGGGTGGTAAATTTTCATCATTTGTTCAAATAATGAAACATTATTCTAGTTACTTGTAATGGTATATTTATTTGATTTTATAAACCAATAAAGAGGCAAAATCCAACAGTGGCTAAAAATTAAAATGCTATATTAAAAATTTACATTGTATTTAATGTGTTTTGGATGTATAAATATTTTAGAATCAACCAAGATTAATTGCCAACAGTAGCAATACCATGTAGTGCTACCAAAATAATCACATTTTATACTTTTGTATGCATTGGGTCTACATTGAATAAAATCTATGATTATTTATTGATCTCTGGTAGTTTACCCCTATAAAGTTATCACGGTCCTAAATATAACCACTAAAATAAAAAAAAAAGTTATTATTTATTGTGCGAAATATTCAACTTGAAACTAAAATGTATTGTACAAAGTGCTGTTTAAATTCGAATAAAAAGCTGCAAGAGTTTCAAAATAGAAACTGCACTAAAGTAAACATGTTCTATATTATTTTTTAGTCTTTATATGATATAAAAACCTGCCTTTTAACAGTCATTAATAGTTCTATCTCGTCTACTTTTCTAAATAAGTTACATAAAGGTTAATGCATTCCGTTACATGAATACTGTTTCCTGACTAAGTGCTAACATGATGTGTCTTAAGATATTTATACAGCTTGTAAGCGATTGCTTTAGCAAATTCATTAAGTTTTAATCGCTTTTCATTCGGAGTCTAAAATATTTTCTTTGAATTGGTGATGTATTTTCCAGAACAACTATAGTAAAACACAGATTACTGGTATTTTAACTTACCAAGTTCATATGCATCATATTCCTTCGGCATAAGAAATATGTGGTAAATAAATTACATTTTCCCCGTGCTTTAGGAATTATGAACACGCTTTATTGTATGTCTTATACAAACGCGGATATTTAAAACATTAATTACAAATTTATGTAATGATAAATAAATATAATTATGAACGTACCAATATCTCAAGAACAATGATATTAATATTAAATAACAGTTTATGGCTTTGTTATAAGTCAAAAATACTTCGAAATAATATATCTCAAAGTATATTTTACTTTTTCTACTAACATTTTTTACCTAATTCCAATATCATGGGTCCAAGAAGGCGGTGAGAATAGAAACTAAAAAAATAATTACTTAATGACTTTAAAAAAACTTGTCACTCAACAATGCTTAGTGTTAGTCCAGAGTCGTTATCAGCTGAAGGAATGAGAAATATAACAAGGGGGTGGCTTAAAATCTGTATAGTATTATACTCCTTTAATTTATAAAACCTGTCAAAAATTGTTAATAACGTTATTGAACTCATTCTATTAAAGAACAGTTGGGAAATGTAGGTAAAGAGTGGCTCTGTAACAACTTTCATTCCTATAAACCATAAGAACAATAGAATTTTGAAAGGTGACGGATTGGAATTTATTTCGAGCATATTAAAAAAGCTTATCGATACAATATAGTGATGCTTCATATAATTCAAATGTAAAAATTAAAATCTAGAAATAATAGAATAAAATAATAAACCGACTCAATGGAGCATCGAAATTTCCAACAGAATTTAACGTAATTACAAATTAAGTTTACATGTTCCAATTTGATATGAAACAAATAACCCAATAAAGGAAATTCGACGCATGTATTGCAAAACATATAGAAACATTTTATATGTATAAACTCTAAGTAATTTTTATCTTAAGTTTTTCTCGTTGTGCTTTTGGTTTCTCTTAAGACTAATATATTTTTTTTTTAATTTTACATGTCACTTAGATTCCTTATTATCTTTATTTAATGATTCAGGCATCATCTAATAAATTTCTACTTTGGGTCGAAAGGAACCTATTTACAATGTGTTGGTATTTTGGCCAATTCTATCAAAACTTGTAGAGTAAACGGATATACAGATTTAATTAGTATACAGTATGTTAAATTCAAATTAAAATACGAAAAATGGGATAGTGATATTTATACACGGATCATTTCTTTTAAATCCTATTAATGTTTCTAGTCATTAAATAGTTTAAACTGTAAAATTTAAAAACTGTTATTTTCGGAGTTAAAACCTGTAAAATATTTTAGTTTTGATACAAATTTGCTTACTTTTTGTATATTTTTGTAACTTGGTGTAATAAACACATTTTTCTCAGTTGACAGTAAAATCTACAGTTATGGGTATAATCCCAGAGAGAATGACGTATAGCAGGGATTGGCTTTATTCGTTCTGCATGGATTTTGTAGGGTTTATAAAGTGGCATGGTTTACACGGCTGACACTCTAAAGTTTCGGATGAAGTGTATTTAGTGTTAAATTTAAATGGTTCTACAGTATTGTCTCTTTTTATGCAGGGGATTATATCCGGGAATTTAAAAGTGGTAGATTTATGTATATAAAATATATTATAATGAATAACAGGGCGAGTTTAAAATGTAGAGTCTGCGGTTTAATTTTGGTTTCTAACATTTACATAGTAAAACCCTCGTAATGGACTACAAGGTTATAGTAAAGTTAAATACTGCCAAGGAAACTTACTGTTTTAAGAACAAATATGATATTTATGAAAATTAAAAGTGACATTGTTAAGTAGTGCAAAAGTACTATTTATGACTAATAAACTTTTCCACGGATTAAATATAGAAAGAAATGTTTATGTTACCATAGCTTATGGGTGAGCGTTATCAAAGCCTATCGCTAAAGAGTCTGGGAAATACCCCTGTCTGTCTGACTGCACAATATCTCTAGTACGAACCGGCCTATACATTCTTAAATTCTTTTGAAACTTCATTTCAATATAAGCACCACTGAGTTCCATAATGGTGCATGTAATGGTCCATTAGTTTTGGCTGGGTGTTAAAGAACGTTTTTACATCAATCTTGTGGTAACCATAGTGGCGACAAGATAATTACATAATAAATACATTTAAAATAAAATGAGTACAGTGATATAAAAATTCAACACATCATCTGCATGTTACTTAATACTCTGGCAAATCAATCCTGCTGTATTATGTAACATGTGCATAATAGCAATGTATAACACTGTAAATTTTTTATTATTATGTTTTACACATTTTATGGTAGTTTGTCACAGATTTAAGATAGAATCAAGATTCATCTTGATTTTTTATTTCCAAAGAATGCGATAAGACTAAACATGTTCGTAGCTAAAAGATTTTAAACCGATTGTTTTTAATAATATATAACGGTTATATACGTCATGAGTAAATATCAGTTATATACTTCATTAACATATTGCAAACTTACATTAAATTTTATTTATGTAATACTGTAAAATATCTCATGCATGTAACCGATCATCTGATATTAGTTTGTCAGTGGACTCACTGTCAGTGATATATATAACAATGGAATTGTTAAAATACATAAAAAAAACTTTCTATATCTCAGATTTATTTAAAATTCATACATGGTACATCTAGAATGTAAGAACTTTAATTTAAGACCAAATAAGCTTATACAATAATTGTATAGATAACTAAAATTACCGTAAAATATTAAGATTTTTTAGATAATATATTTGTTGCGTCATTAAGCAGATACAAATCACGCAATAAATTCGTCGCCTATATGTTTTTATTTTCCATGATCAAAAGTTCAGTTTTGTACACATGACACTAAGAAATAATTCCAACTATCACTTTTAACTAGTTACAGCGTTGTTTTAATTCGAAAATATAAATTCGAATAGCGTTTTAATAGCATTAGCATATTAATGTAACATTGTCTCAACATTTCAGCAACATCTCTCTTGCTTTCAGCAACATCTCTCCAGCTTTCAGCAACATCTCTCCAGCTTTCAGCAAAACCTCCCTTGCTTTCAGCAAAAACTCTCTTGCTAAAGTATATTTTTAAGATTTTGTCACTTTAAAATTCTTCCTTACGTGACGAAAAATATTCATAGAATATAGTAGAGTCACATTGGATTATGTACAGCATGAATTGGTTTTACTCGTTCCGTTTGAGTTTCTTTATAACGGGTGTTGTGTATCATGTTTCAGGACGAGCTTGCCATTTCAGATTGTCGTACAAATAAATTGTATTTTCATACAGTGTCAGTTCCAAATATCTCTTCATTCTATTTTGAATTTGGATGTTATAGAAATGTATTAAATCAAAAGGCAACGAAATAGAGGAATATAAGACTGTGGCAAATATTTGCACAAGATACTTTCGAAATACTTGTCAATAGATAACGTCTATAAGATAATTCCTTCAATTCATCATGTAGCACTAATAAACAAGATAGAGGTACGATACTCTAGTTACGAGTAAAAACTTGGTTTGGGCTACAATTTGACATTTTAATATGTTATATGATTGTACCCAGTTAGTTTAAAATATTATGAAATCTGCAGTGTTATTATTCCATTATATCGTGTTATTATCGTTGTCTATAAGATAAATGGAAACATATTCGCTAACGCCCAACACACTCAAATGTTCCATCATTGGTCTCAATATTGCCCAAGTATAAATACAGATTTATGCAAAATTACACACACGTTTTTGTTGTAATGGTAAAATGGTCTTAGTCTGTAGGTCTGTTTATTCTAAGAAATCATGTTTACAGACAACGTAAAGATATTAAACTGTTTCATCCGAGGAACTTTCTCGAGGGAAGGGTAAATATAAACTGGATTAAAAGTTTTGCAGTTACGAATAAACCAACTTTTTCTATGACATCAAACCAAATGTATCTTTCACTTCAGGAAACACATTGAATTTGCTAGAAATGTTATTTTACTAGCATCTGGCACTAAATACAAGCTTTTTAAGTAACTATATATTACCAAAAGGTGTTCCAGAGTTATTATTATTATATTTAATTAAGTATGCTAGGAACGTAAATATTCACAAACGAGATCAGTGGAATAAAATAAATGTGATACCCGACTTATTTATAGGCTTTTTAGTACCTAATTTCAAACAACAACCTAAGTCTTTAGTCTTCTGCTTGTATCAGCTACAAAACATCGTACATCTATTTTCGATTAATGATCATTTCCCTGACTAGCCCAGACGTAAGATCTAATTTGATAAGATAATTTTATAAGAACTCCAAAATGAGATGATTAACTATATGCTATGCATAATTAGTTTCGAAATTTAATTTGCACAACACTGATGGGACAAACTCTTAATATTAGCATGTTAATATAATCAAACATGAAGCTTTAACATATTAAAACACAAAAGTTTAAATAGTTTTAAAACTGTATGATTTTATTAATTTATCACAATTGATAAAAAATGACGTTAGTAAACATATTTACTTGCAACAGGTAAATTTTATTCCTGCATGATTAAAATGGCCACCATCTTGAAACTTTGAGTTACAAAAAATTAATTAATAAAGAACGTTGCGTGAAATTATTGACAAGCGCTGTAGCTTGTGAGAGGGTCCTACCATAGTTACCCAGGGCTCGGTTGTCATTGTTTGCCATAGTCGGGGATACTCACACAGCATGGGCTCGCAAGTGGTAACATGTGGCAACTCCGGTATTTCTGTCTACTGAACATTTCCTGTCTAGGGACCGAAGTCGCTGGCTTCCGAACCAGTACACAACTTGCGCCTCGGTGTAGCTTGGATCTAGCACTTCCAGCGCACCATGTACTGGAACGGTCAAACAAAACAGGTATGAAAAAGAAATTAAATGACTCTTGGAAATCTGCAGTGTCATAAAAAGAATATAACCAATATTTACCAGACATAAAAAAGAACTGCAATCTCATGTGGAAAAGAAGTAAAATGAGGACCTCATTGAAGGAGCGTGTCACAAGTAAGTGGAAGTGATGACAAGACAAACTCGGATCACCATACACGTTATCATACATATTATGAGCCCCTGGGTATAATTAATATTAGAAAGTTAAATATTTTTAAGAAAAAAGCTCTTCTGGATATAGTACTTTTGGACTAGAGTACGTAGAAGGGTACTTATTACTCGAACTAATAGGTTTTAATGTAACGAACAAAGTAAATATTGACCAAGTACATACATTTAAAAGTTAAGTACGTATATTCAGAATAGAACGCTAAAGATAGTAAATTCAACAATGGTATAATTTGTAACATATATAAATAGCAATAAACTGATTACAGACAAAGCATACTGCAAGTCAAAGATAATTGTAAAAATAGTTCATAGTTTAAAAGGGTTTTGAATTTATTTCGGTGGTATGCCTGAAACAAAGCTGTAGTAAATAGATAAGTCTAAGAAGTACATGAATACCAGGTATTATTATATGTTTTATGGGTTGAATTGAAAATGTAGACCCAACTAGCGGAACGTGCAGCAATAAAAATATTTAATATATGTACATATAGTTTGATGTTGATATTAGATTGATCAGTGTGAAATAAATCGTTAATTGTGCAAATTTTTTAAACGTCTTACTCCACTCGTTCCTTCTTAACAAGATAACTGTGTTATAGAAGAGATAATAAATAACGACGTTGTTTTTTCATACTGAAAGGGGATTACTTACCTTTGCATGGACTAACGATTCGTTGTTATTTGTGTGTTACGTGGTTTTGCCTTTGTTGCCATTTTATCAATTATCGTTACGTGAGATAACGGAAATTAGTTTTATTTTATGTATGGCATGTATACAATCCATCAACAAGGTCCGCGAGTGTTACACATTATACATTTGTGTATTTTTGTGCTAGTAAACAAATCCGAATAGTTTTTTTTTGTTTTAAAGGGATTATATATTACTAATTTTACTATGAAATATGGTATTTTAAATGGGAAGAATCCTTTCTTGGTGTGGATCTTTTTTTTCAAATCATAAATCTGTGGTAGCTTAACATTGGCGTATATTTCTTCTAAAAAGTATAGTTTTTACAGTAGTCTTAGTATAGCTTTTGATTGCAATAAGTATACAAAAACTGATGTTTATTGATTTTTAAAATATAAAAAAAGATCACTCTTTACATCTTTACATACATACAAAATCAGTAAGGTTTTAACAATGAATTACACAAATACTTCTTGCTGAGTATAACTGTTTATTTATTATAATAATGAATTGTAATTATTGATGGAATTCTAAGTTGCTCTAACAATTCAATTTTCACTAATATTTACATGGAATCTAAAATACATATTATAAAACAATTTTATAATTATAAATGCTTAATACAAAATATTATATATATATATATATATATATGTGTGTGTGTGTGTGTGTGTGTGTGTGTGTGTGTGTGTGTGTGTGTGTGTGTGTGTGTGTGTGTGTGTGTGTGTGTGTGTGTGTGTGTGTGTGTGTGTGTGTGTGTGTGTGTGTGTGTGTGTGTGTGTGTGTGTGTGTGTGTGTGTGTAAAAGTGTATATATTATGTTCTACTTCAAAGTATTATGTAATTTATTATATTAGACTACAAAATTTATAATGTGCTGGATGGATTTTCTTTTATATATCGCTGTAGTCTATAGGTGAATGAAAATGCTGAATAGAAACTATAACCTATTACAGTTTAAATAAGTCAATAATACAGTCAATTAAATCTAGTTTCCTTAAAGGCCATCGTTACCTAGGACGCCGTCTATAAGACCATTATTAAGGAGACTTAGAAGGTCATCCATCGTTAAGAGCGCCGCCGTCTAGAAGACCACTATCAAGAAGACCATTTTCAAGAAGTTGACCTAGAACATCACCCTCAAGAGAGCCTCCTAGAATACCACCATCATTAAGCACGCTATCTAGAAGATTACCATCCAGAAGGCCTTCTAGAAGACCACCATCAAGGAGACCTCCATTCTGAGGGACTTGAAGGCTCTGACATTTACCCCGTGGAACATGATCTTTATATCCGTATCCTTTACAAAATTAAGATTACGTATGGTGTTTTTTGCAAGGTACAGTATTAATATAAAGCTAGAAATCCTAGGTTATCTTTTCATTGTAATTTCTTAACATAGAGTTTGAGTGAAAAATAGGATTTAAGTATTGTTACATTTTTATCTACATTGTACTGAGTTGCAACTATTGTAAAATTGACGATTGATATAAACTAGTAAGGTAAGCAACTAAGACTGCATTACGAACTACATTTTAATATTAAAGTCAGAGAATTTCACTATTTTCAAGTAACTATGATAATCCCAATAGTAGTAACACTATGTTACTAAATTACGAAATGGATGGATAAATTATTTTATAAGTTCTATTGTACCGTCGTTCTCTACTTGTCCATACAAGATCTAATTAGAAATTATATTTCTTAATTAATGATAATTTTCTAACTTAGACCTTTTTACAGATAATATTTTTTTATATAAGCTTTGGCCACGAACATTTAAAGTTATAGTGACAAAATTGATTCGCAGTTTAAAACGCAGACAAATTTTAAAGTTTTCTACATTTAGGTTTTCGTAATTCTAATTTTACAAACTGTTTTGAATTTTTCATAATCTGTTGAATCATATAACATTAAATCACATCTCATAACGTGCAACATTTGTGATATTTCTATTCCTAAAATTTGCAAAGTACTAGAGGTAATGCCTATTAATAGAACATGGAACATTAATTTTATATGTCTATCTAAAAATCAATTCCTTTATACAATACACCTTTATAATTGGTTTCCCTTAGAAATAGTTGTCAGAATGAATAGTTAGATTCAAATTACGTTATTCAAGAACCATGATATAATGTTTCTGACGTTTTTATTCCGTTTCTGAAATGACTTTTGTACGTTTTACTATTATAGCTAACCGATTTTATTAGTTAAGAAGTTTTGATCTATACATTTCTAGTTTTTTTGTTTTTTTTTTTGTAGCTTATTGGAAGTCTATAACTGCTTAACAATGCAATATCACGTACGTCCTTTTTGATTACGTTGCTGTTTGTATTCAAAAAATTACTTACACTTCCTAATAATTACTATAAATGTAAGTAAATGGAAAATGTATAAGTAGACTCTTCTCTCTAGCAATATAATAAGATTCTAGAGACTAGAGTTGCTTTAACCTGCAGAAAAATGGTAGAACAGAAACCAATGTGGAAAGGTCACAAGTCACATCAGTATATAATTTGTTTACCATGGCATTAGTCTATACTAGATATAAAGTGAAATCATCTAAAAGATTTTGTGTGTTATTTATTACACCAATAACCTATTGTAATAGAGTTTTGTATATATTTTAGTCCTAATATTACAACTTGTGTGATATACCGTTTAATTTATACCTAAGAATGAAGGTTTTAATATGTACATTTTTATCTTATAAATAAAAATGAATGTCGAAATGTGTTGGTAAGCGCTAATCTCGATAACGGCTGGACCAATTTGGTTAATTCTTTTTGTAAAATGTCCATTGAAATCCAAGGAAGGTTGTTATGAAGAAAAGATAAAGAAAAGTTTCCTGGAATATTTTGGAATTCAGAAAAATTGTAGTTTTTACGTTTTGTAATTCAAATTAAACTGGCACTAAACAGCTGTTGACCTTCAGCTACAGTTCGAAAAATTGGCTGAAACATCTGTTTACATTTAAAATTGATTATTATTAAGTAAACAGTGCTTGATCAATATAGTGTAATGCAGATAGTAAATAAAAAATAATATATAAATTTTACTCCAGATTGCGCCAGTGACGGATTTAAATAATCTAATGCATTTTAAATACTATTTAAACAATGTTATGTTACAAACCTTAATGAACAAAGTTATGAATGTTTTCACATAATTTACTTTAAACAGGTGGGCTTCCTTTACATTGTGATATGGCATTTTAACAGTGGCTTATGGGAAAACAGAGAAATGAATACTAACATGCCTGAACGATTCATTCTTTCCCTAGCTACAGTCCAAAAATAAGTGCAACGGAAAACTTTAATAACGATTATTTCGGAATGTTGCATAACTTTATTAAGAATATTCCTCTTATACCGAAAGTACATAAGAAGTAGGTAAGACTTCCCCCTAGGTCGTAATAGGCTTTTCAGTCCTACTTATGTGTGTATTTTCTTCATCAGAACAAGGCAAACTCAACTATTTCAACACGATTTTGACCAAAATAGATTTCCGAGAACTAGATAATCGAACGTATATAGTATTTTGATCGAGGCAATATGGCAAGCTAAACTGTGAGATAGTAGGTAAGTGAATTTAAACGGTCTTAAGTAGGCACTTTTTAACCGAAGTAGGCATCTCGGTCCTACGTAAGTATATATTTTTTCTTCGTCAGAACAACAAGGCAAACTCTACTATGGTGCTGGAAATAGCTTAGACCTGAAATATATGAAAAGGATTGGAAATATACGCTTTTTGACAGAAGTAAGTTTCTAAGACCTGTGTGATCCCAGATTTGTGTTTTCTTGATCGGGATGACAAGGCAGATTCAGCTATGACGTTATGTATATAATTAATTAGAACCGGAAATGCCCCTACACGTGCCAAACATGATATAATAATTAAGTAAAACTCTGATACTATTTACCATGAACTTAAATAATATCTACCTGATGTATGCCTATTTACGTTTTAAAATTTGTATAGGACTCCCATCATATTACACCATAATTGCTTTTAACTAAGTAATATAAGCACTTCGGTTCTAAAGATTGGGTGCGAAGCCGCGGGTAACAGCTTGTTATAAATAAATGTAACCGTATAGTTAATATATTTTTCTCATTAATACTATTAAAACATAATTATTAAAGTAGAATCAGATATGTGTATTGAAGAAACCCTCAAAGTTAATCTTTAACTAAATACAGGGAGTATAAATAACTAAGTCTATTTCATAATTTATTTAATAATTTAATAGTTAATTTAAACTAAGCCTAAATTAATAACTAAAAATAGTGAATAAATGTTTGAATTCCAAGAAAACAAAACCATAAACGACATGGAAAATGTAATTATATGAATGGAATGTTTCCTTTCGTGAATATATGACCTAAAATAATAACTTATAATTAAAGGACTATAATTAAGAAATGACTTTTAATTTAGCTTTGTACACACACACACACACACACACACACACACACACACACACACACACACACACACACACACACACGCACACACACACGCACACACACACACACACACACACACACACACACACACACATAAAATCATTTAATTATTAATAATAATTATTAATAATATTTCAACATTTAATCACTATTTTTAGTTATTAAACTAGGCTTAGTTTAAATAAACAATTGAATTAAATTAAACTAATTAAATAAATTATTAAATAAACTTAGTTATTTATACTCCCTGTATTTAGTTACAGATAAACTTTGAGGGTTTCTTCAATATACATGTCTGATTCTACTTCAATAATTCAATTTTATTAGTATTAATAGGGAAAATATAATAATATAGGTATATATATATATATGTATGTATGTATATATATGTATATATGTATATATATATATATATATATATATATATATATATATATATATATATATAAATCGTTATGCTAAAGTTATTTATGTCTAAATTCAGGAATTACTTATTTTAACTTGTTAATTTTACAAGTATCAGCTTTGTATGTGGAAAATGATTAAATATATTATTTTCTTTTGTCATTGTGACAATTACACCCAGAATTTTTGGCATAGCTAATATTTTATATTTTGCAAGAAACATCCAGTTTTGAATGAATGTTTCTATTGTGCATTGTGTAGTTAAGTGTATCTTTATCGTAAAAGAGAACAATAATAATAAAAAAGTGTTTATGTAAATTGCAAACTTTACGAGCATATCCCATTCAGTTTTAAGTTAGATCTTATATTAAATGTACAGTAAACCCGTATGAACTGAGGATTGTATTTCCTTATCGAGTACAGATTCTAGCTTTACTTTTGAATTGCATTTTTCACATTTCATTCTTTATTATATCAGTTTTCCTATAAAATTTACTACTTTAGTACTTTGGATGTACTTGGGTATTATTAATCAAGATTATTAAGAATTCTTACAACCGAGAAATTTGTGAATATCACTCACTGATATACGTTATATTAAAATTTAGGTTGTCGTAGGAGGACAACTTAATTCGTAAATCCTAGTTCCAACCCTAGTTATCTTTACCTAATTCTATTTATAACGATCATTTATAATGAGAACTAATTTAAATACACACTTTAACTTCCATTAAACTTCTAATATCTATATACAATGAATTTTATTTTACTCTCATGGCTGCAATTATATATTTGTATATAAATGGAAATGTCAATGTAAATATTAAATTTCCATCACAGATTGTAATAATGACTGATAGTAATAATAATGAATACACCCGTACACTAATTTTAATTTAAATACATTAAATCTTACAAGATTAAACACTGTGTTTTTGTGTTAATATATGTGATATGCTGATATATAGTAAAAAGTTTAAGTTTATGTGTTTTGTTGCCCAGTTTTTAACTATACATATATTGTATAGCTGTATTTATAAAAAAAATATCAGCCATGCAGAATATAAACTAAACATTTGTCCGGGGCACGAGATTTGATCAATAAAATTATTTTAAACAAACAAGTACAATATAGTAAAACCGAGTCCGTGGCCATCTCTTGTTTCTGGCTGATGGAAATACAACAATGAACTGAGAGAGCTTCCAAACTCCGGTAAAATACACAGGGAATTTTTATCTTTTACACTGTTGTGAAATGAATATGCAGAAAAATAACTAATAATGTCTCCCTCTTTCATATACATGAACCTATTACATTATCTACTAATAATGTTTGTAGCTAATGTATGTTTCTTCTTGCGTGAAAATAACGTGACTTTTTGTCTTTTAAAACTGCAATAAAAGGATACAATATCCTCACATACATGTGTTATGTGCTGTAAATATGTTATTAAAACTTTAAGAAAATGCATTATTTGCTATTAAATATCCAGCTATCAATAATTACCACACCTACTACACCGCTTAATTAAACTTTTTATCCCTGATTGAGTATCAAACTCAACAACTCTTATTGCCTAGTTTGCCTTCGCATCTGCATACCGATTAAAGATTAAGCTGACGATATCTACATTTTACCTTATCTCCAGTAGTTTTGTGATAGATGTAGTTAATATCGTAGTGTAGTTTATTTATAAAAAAAATTTAAACAAGAGGTTTTCTGAGTCACCTGGACATTATTTCAAATGGAGGTAAATATGTTTTATTATTTTTTAACTGGAACCATAAACTAGTAATGTTTGTTAATAGTGGCATGAATATGTTCACTATTGTGAGACACACAATTTTTAATCGAGGATGTGTCAAGCAATATAAAAACTATAACCAAGCCCGGGATTAAAAATATATCTAAACTTCTCTCCCTTGCATTATTACAAGTATCTATGTACTAGGAACGTTTAAACGCACAGAAAACATGGCAACGGAGAAATCAGTGCTATGTCTAGTTCAATTTATGATTTTATATACCGTATTATTTATGATATCAATACACTATTTTGATATTTATTACATTTTATGTATGTTAGTCTTATTTTTTATTTAAAAATTTAAATGTTTATTATTTTTTATTTATATTTGAGAAATTTCAATACGTTTTGGATTATAAAGATATATAATGTAATATACAATACTGATATTGTTATGTTAGTTCAATTACAATTAATTATGTTGTATATATTTCTGAGCCACCTGAAAATTATGTAAAATGCAGGTGAAAATTGTTTCTAACTTTTAAATGGAACCATATATTGGTTTCAGAATAAATAGATTTATTCTCTTCAAATAAGCCATTCTACATTGCAATAAACGTTTATATATTTTTGTGTATCTTTCTACACTTCTTCATAAAAATGTTAACAGAGTTTTACAGTTAAAATGAAAGAAATAGGAAGTGATAGTTCAACTAGAAAAACTATTATTGGACATAATAATACGATATAAAATACTCGTACCGTAGCTCAGCAGTAATCCTAAAAACATTATAAATGTGAAAGTGCCTTTATTTGTTTGTTTTGCTTTAACGCAAAAACCATTTAACAGATTATACTGAAATTGTACGTGGACTTTCTTAGGGTCCTTTGGATGAATATAGGCCTAGGATTTTCGGGGAGAAACCCTTCCAAACTACGCCCCACTTGTGTCTAAATCAGAATACATCCCATCTTGGTCTCTAAAGTTGTGTAATATGAAAGAGTCTTTTAAATGTGATCATTATGTGTAAATACTGTCTTTCGACAGCTCGAATATTGTATTGGTTAATCTAACTAGTATTTTACATTTTGTATATTTATTAAGTAAAATAATAACAAAAGTAACAATCCTTCTTTGCAACAAGTCAAACCTATTAATATATTTTGGATTTTAGGTATTCTGGATGTTGGCCTACTAAATCGGATGTATATATGAAAGGTATTGAATTTGGTTTCCTCAGACATTGTGGGAACAAGTGGAAAAACAAAGCAATACACGGGACATCGCATCAATTTCTCACTGATGGGGTATACGATACTGATTAGGTATATAAATATTAATATATAATTGCTAGGCTGGACCAAGGAAATAGGATGGTATTGTGAACTTAGAGTAGGAAGCACGAACGTGTACTTTCCTGCATCAAGCATCATATTTACAACTGTCATAAAGTGTAAGTATTGAATGTATTAGTATTACCGATATTGATTTTGGTTTTTAGTTCAAATAACATTATCTGTGTCAGCACAATTTAGTAATCTGTACTGTTTTGAATTCAACCTCATTACTAAATTATATTGTGTCCATATATTGTTTCTTGAGGCAAAATTATGAACTCAAAATTGGATAGAAATAGAATTAATTTTAAATAGAAGTGAAATCCCAAAAATAAGAAATACTCGCAACTTCTTGTCCTCTTAATAATCAACACTGGGAAATGCGTACCTACCTGATGCATGATGCATGACTAGTTCCATTTCAAGAATATCGCAATATCGTATTGAATTACACTAAAAATACTTTTAATAAGAAACGTGGACTTTAAAGTCCCTCTACATTGATCTAAATTAGTTTACATGTCACTAAAAAATGCTACTCTATCTAATACACAGAATATTGTAATTGCGGGAGAAGCCACGGGTATTTACTAGTTTATGATATATTTATAAAGCCATAACAACGTAGGAGCTACAAAATTAAAAGATATAAGAACAAGAATGTTGTTTACTAATGGTAAAGAAAAATAGACGTTTAAAACTTCCATTATTTGTAATTTTTGTTCAACTTAATCTATGTTTCTAACTATATACATATTCCTGCTTTTGTTTCTTATTTGCTAAGTATAAAATTAATTGATAACTGCTTCCAAAACCCACTTGTACTATTTCGAGTGTTAATAATATTTAGGATATTTAGCACTTACCCTATACAATGAATTTAAGTCTGAAATACATGAAAATTAGTGTAGCTATTGTATTTATGACAGACTGTGGTCAACGTGATCAGATATTTGTAATAAACCAATCTGGAGTCACAGTATGGTTTTTAGAAGTTCATCTATCATGAACCAATAATAACGATAATAATAATAATAAAGAGGCCAATTCCTGTCCTCCTTGCTGTTTATTTCCGCCATCTTGTTTCTGCCGTGACGATTGTCCATAACTGATAATGACCTCTGGTCAGTCGCAGGTGTTTGGTAGACGAATGCTGACGTATTGTGACCTGTATTGTGTTGTTTAGTTTAATGATTAGTGTTGTGTATAGTTTTTATAAAGTTCATGTTTTAGAGTTAGTTGTTTGTCACGCAACTTAGTGGTTGTGATTCCTGACTCAGGCGTCTCACAACGCTTTGGTATGATTTGTTTATTTTAATCTAGTTTGTAATTGTGTATTAGGTTAGTTATTTACCTGAAGAAGAGATCAGATTGGAGATCTAGAAACTTAGTGTTACACATTTTTTGTTTCACTAAATATGGAAAATATCCGGAAAAATCCTGTTTCCTGCACGATCCTTCCATTATAAAAAATAAACTTTAATCAAAGGAATTCTTAAAACCGAGAAAGTTGTGCATACACTTACTTATTTACTAATATCTCTAATGTGAGTGATAAGTATTAGTATCATATAAGACGTTATAAAATTATAAATCGATCCCAATAATCAAATAAAATAAGTAAACTTATTATTACACATTAAATTAAACTAAATAAACAAGGAGGAGCTATTAGGCAACTTCTAAAAGTAATAAGATAACGAAATTTGTTATCATAATTTATCATTGCTTAGGCATTATAGTTTAAAATGTTGTTTAACTTACTTCCGAACTGAGTAAGTACCAAATATAATTTAAGTTCACTGGGTAGGTCACTATACAGCTTTAGCCGGAATAAGGATAGTTTTTCTTGCTACATTCCAGCCCCTCTCTGGACAGAAGTTGCTGTTTTGACGGAAGCTTCCCTGGGAGACCTCCTCTCGGTATGTGATCCTCTCGCGCAGTTATTCTTGCCCTCTTGCATTACTAAAAAATTAGTATTAATGCGATAGGCGAGCATATTATCATAATTTCTCATGCAGATAAAAAAGTGTGTCAAAGATTTCATATGTATTCTTTGGATACCTAACGCGTACTCCTTTAAGAATTTACACAGAACTTGACTATGTGTCTAAGTAAAGGCCATCCAAGCACGACTCCAATAGTCTTTACTTGTTGACATACATTCAATCCCTCGCAGTTGATATTCACACTCACCCCACGCTATGGGCTTATAAAATATTTTGGGTGCGTGTAAATGCATTACCAATTGGTGAGCGAAACCGTTGTCCGGCATATTGTAAAGAGACGGTGATATTGAAATAGGCCTTAGTTACTGGAATATTTTTGAGGCAAGCACGTTTGGAATTAGATGAACAAAGCCAAAATCACATTTATATGGAAACAACTTAGTATAGTTAGAAATATACAAGAATGTGTATGTTTATAAATTTAACAGTATCAATTATTTGCGTAATGAATCAATAAACAATATAAGAAGAATAAATTGTGAATTTTCATGGCGAATGTGAATTAAAATTTAAAACTTTACATTAAACTCAGAAAAAATGTAGCGACTTTACCGACCTACTCGTTCACTATGTAAATGGGGCTAAAAGCGTTTTGACTCTGAGACTTGGAACAAACAAAATGCTTTTAGCACAAGTGGTTAATGCTTTCTTGCATATCTTTAAATGTCAAAAGAAACGAATTTGTAACCATTAAAAAAAACTACATATTAGGAGCAAATTGTAATAGGCTGCATAGCTCATTAATGTACATTATATAAATACATTTACATAAACAGTCTTCCTTTCATTCCATTACACTATTTTAATAGATGATTTTATTTCTTACAGCACTATGCAATAAAAAATACATTTAAACATTTTAATAGTGATTTAATATGTAACCAGTGCTGTTCCCAGTTTTGATAAAATTCTACTAAAAATACAATATGATTTTGAGTGCTAGTATAAAGTTAATAAAAAATAATAAAAATACCGTCTTTGCAATAGTTAACAAATATTAAGGTATTATTTTATTTAAATATTCCACATATATTGAGTGAGCAGCTATTTTTAAACATTCCCATCTCAGAGATCGAGTTGCTTATGAGTTCACCCCTGAAGGAGTATTGGAGAAGCTTAGAAACTTTGATGACAAAAAGGGCTGGGGCCCTGATTGGATTCCACCAGGTGTACTTAAGTACAGCGGAAGCATCTTGGCCATTCAAGTTTGCCACATATTTAATACTTCACTTGGCGATGGGAGTTTTTCCTGAGGCGTTTAAATCAGCCTACGTGGTCCCGATTCATAAATTAGGACCTACTGACATCGCCTCAAACTACAGGCCCACTTCTATCCTCTCAGCCTTATCCAAAGTTTTTGAGGATCTATTTCTGATCGAATAAGATTTAGGATTGCTCAGTTAACCTGTCCTCAGCAACACGGCTTTTCACCAGGAAGGTCGACTTTATCAAACTTAATGTTACTTCAGAATCAGGTGAAAAGTGTATTTGCTAACAGTAAACAGCTAGATACGTTATATTTATACTTTTCCAAGGCCTTTGACACTGTTGACCATGCATTTTTACTCAAAAAAACTCTGCACTTGGTTTCGATAACATTTCAATTCGTTGGCTGTCGAGTTACTTTTCCGAGCGCAGGCTTGCAGTGAAGTTTCTAGCTCAATATCCTCTGAGTTTATCTCACTTTCTGGTGTTCCCCAGGGCTCTATCATTGGACCTTATCTCTTCGCACTCTTCATAAACGATCTTCCTCTGAATATCAACAGTGACTGCCTAATGTTTGCGGACGATGTCAAGTTATTCTCACAAATTACTCATGTTGCGGACTGTGAAACGCTTCAAGATAGTCTTCATGGCGTATATGAATGGTGCTTAACAAACAAAATGTCACTAAACGCCAAGAAATGTCAAGCCATAAAGTTTTACCATTGCACTTCGCCTATAATATACAATTATTTGTTACAAGGAGAAACCATCGCTAGAGTGAGAGATCTGGAATTACTCTGACACACAATTTTAGCCCTGAGACTCACGTTCATAATATCTGCTCGAAGGCAAACAGAATGCTTGGCTTTATCTCCCGTTTTTCTAAACATATAACACATATGGTTGCCCTGAGGATTATATACTGTGCCCTGGTACGCCAGATTCTGGAATATGGATCGACTGTTTGGAATCCACACCAAAAATACCTTTGTGACGATCTTGAACGAGTCCAGCGTAGTTTCATTCGTTTGGTGGGTGTCAGAAATGGATACCAATACCAACAAGTACCAACTGATGATCTGTACTCCAAACTTGAACTAGAACATCTTGACTCGCAGGACTTAGTGGTTCTCCACATATTGGTGAACGGTGAGATGGTTTGCCCAGACGTCCTTCAATTCCTCAATTTCAAGACACTATCCAGCACTCGTTCCAATGACCTCTTCATCAGGCAACACTGTGGGACAAACTATGCAGCAAACAGCACGGTGGCACGCCTGCAGAGGGCCGGCAACAACCTGCCTATAACTGTCGACCTGTTCCACGATGGTGTGAGAACATTGAAGTGGAAAGTGAAAGGTGCAGTGCTACCAACTTAAATGTCTCCACTTAATTTCTATCATATTACACCATCAGTTTTTGTTGTCTTTCGCTGCTAACTTGCTGCTTACATATATTTATTCATATTCTCTGTTTATTGTACGCCATAATTTATCTTGTCACTATTGTTATTTTTACTGTTGGTGTTTTTGAAACGTTGTTATGAATATTCTTGTTATACTATGTTATAGTTTATTTATTGTTTGCTGTTTTTCATGGTGGTATTGTTACAGTTTAAAAACATTTATATATATATATATATATATATTCTTGTTATATATCATGCCTTGCAATAGTGTATTATGTTAATATAATTTTTTTAGCCTGTCACATGTTTTGTTGTAGAATTTCTTGTTTAGGTTAAGTTGTTATAATAGTTAATTACATGGATCTTGAATGTAAAAATGGAGGGTATGTCCGTTGGAAATAAATAAATTACAACGGTTATTGAATCTATTACTTTATGTCATATTATAAAGAAGCTGGTTAAAATATTTTGCCCATTATAGCAGTGCGAATTAATTATATAGTGGTAAGTCTTTCAATAATTGTTATAATTATATATATATTAATAAAAGAATTTGTTAATTTTTATACTTTAGGTATTAAAAACTATTTTTATACACATACATGATATCACTCGTAATCTCTAGAGCTGACTTTCCTGAATTTATAATATTTATCTCTCTATCCCATGGGCTTCCAATGTTAACCCATTCAAGACATTGTTCGGGCAGTTTCCGTCCTTCACTTCGCGCGGCCCAACGGCAAAAGACGGGCCGCGCCCGTCCGCTAGACACGACATCGACGTAGTTGAATATATTGCCGATAGATCGCAGAGGCATTCACATTTGCTGCATATTTTGTTCTCAATATTCTAGTCTATGTTTTTCTTCTTCTTCGTTGCTGAAAATCATCTGATATTGCCTCAAATCATCTTGACAAAACAACTTTCTTTGTATACAGTCAAGATGGCGTCTCCCGACCGGAATGATGTGTTCGTAAATTCGGATGATTTTGCGGCTTACGTTGTTAATGTTTTAGATAAAGTGATGATGAGGAACGTGACAGTGAACAAGATGACATGATACATGAAAATAATTAAATGTCTGATGGTACAAACGTTGACAGTGATAATGAAAGTGACGATAACCCACCGGCTAGGCCTTGTGGTTTTGCGTGAAGTGTTGGACCAAATACTGTTAGTACAATGCGTTTTACCGGCAATGATGGAATAAATCCTATCATTTCGAGGTAGTTAAGAGAAAATTGCACTGAATCAGATGTGTTCAATCACTTCTGTGACGAAACCTGTTGAGCTCAGGTAACCCTTTGGCAGGGTTCCCGCTTGTGGAGAATCACCACTGCGCCTTCAAGGAAAGTTTTAGGGGGAATTGTATTGAAAAGATACCTCCAACCACCAAAGCCAGGCCCTCAAGAAAATGTAAAGTTTGTGCCTCACAGGGGAAAAGAAGTGAAACAGTGTACCAATGTAAAAAGTGTCATGTTCCACTTCATCTGGGAACATGTTTTGAGGTGTTTCACACCCGAACCAACTTCTAAAGATGTATATTAAAAATTTGTAAATGGTGTAAATATATTTATATAAAAAACTAACATTTTGTGTCAATACAATAACAAGGAATAACTAGAGTAAATGTATAATATTCATAGCATGTTATACATTAAGTGTTATTGCAATGTGCACCTGTTCTTACAAGAAAGAATGGAAAATATCCAGTTCTGTAGTCCAAAGATTATAGTAATGTATTCAGTCACGAATGGGTTAATCTTACGAGAGTACTGGTTAAAGCGGATGAGTACTAAAACACAACTTTGTGAAGTACCACTCTCTGGTCAGGCGTTTATTCTAAATCCACTAACAAACTTAATATATGCTGATTGGTTATAATATATGCATTCTAACCTTAATGAAATTATAAATGCAAAAATACATTTGTATGCTTGTTTTCTTTCCACGTGTAAACTATTTTACCGATTGTACAAAAATTTTACATTCACATTTTACCATCACTGGGATGAATGTAGGCTTATTATTTCGAAAATACCTCCGGGCTTCGCCCCACTAGTCCTTAAAGTAGCGAATTATTAAGTGAAAGATCCTGTAAAATGATATCAACTGGGTGTAACCATTAGTTTTTAAGCAGGGTTTAGATTTCGGCGACCAGGCAAGCATGTTCCCTTAAAAATCTTCCTTGGAAAATCCCCGAAAATAAAAATTGAATTTCTAAGACTACCTTTGAATCAGTCTGCAAGAAATGAGTTAGACTTTCGTATTATAATCGTGGTTTCGAACTAATATAACAATTCCGGCTTTGAATGTTCTAAAATATTACAAATATTTGTCGTTTTAAAAACAAATATACAAGTAAATTTTATTATTGTAAATGTACTTAAAATTGTAATTTTGTATAAAATATTGAGAAGTAGATATAAAGACAAATTTGTCATCTTACATTTACAAAATATTAAAGACTGTTATAAAACCCATCATAGTTAACTTGTAGATCATATAGGCTTTTTAGATCGTATTTTATATATATATATATATATATATATATATATACCAGTATAAAACTTACTCAATCGAAAAGTGTGCATTCAGGTACAAAACCTTCGAAATTGTGAGCGATGCCGCAGGTAACCGCTAATAATATTTTAAACCTGAAAGTGCCTTTATCTGTTTGTTTTGTTTTCACGCATAAACGCTCAACCCTTTGCACTTACATTTACATGGACATTCTTATTGTGCCTGGGATGAATAATATTCATTGTGGATATTATTCATAGTAATATTCATAATATTCAATATATATTGTGCCTATTCGTATTTCGAAAATCCTTTTCCGGCTACGCCTCACTGGCCTCTAAAGTAGTTAAAACTCCCATCTTGGTCTCTAAATTTTCGAAATATTACTTGAAAGAGCCTGTTAATCAACTGTTCTGTGTAAACATTATATTAATATAGAAAAGATTTTCTACATTTTTAAATATATTAATATTTTTCATTAATTGAACCAATATTTTCAATTTTTACGAGTGAAAATGTAACAAAACATCTTTTTTCAATACCGATACAACAAGACTTTAATTTATTCCATATTTTATTTTATGGACGAAGATATGAGTGTGTACATGTAATTTGGTTTCTTAGACGTTGTGAAGCGGTGTACTTACAGTAGCTGTAACAGAGGGGCTGGACATTAGCATGATTCAACAATCCATTCGCTCTATGAATACACTTTGAGCAAACAAGCGAGCACAGTCAGTCTGTGATTATAGCAATTGGAATCACAAAGCAATGCACTACACACTAAATGTAATGTGTATGGCAGAAAATTATCGAGGGGATATCGCATCCATTTTTAACTGATGAGGTATATGATACTGCTTGGTTATACTCTTATAGATACTGATAGGATTCATAGACTGGACCAAGGAAATAGTACAATATAGCGAACATGAATTGAAAAATAAGAACATGCACTTCTTTGTATCGTGTATCACCTTTCCATATGGATGACAACTCTCACATTGTAAGTATTATTGATGTTGATTTTAGTTTTTAATGTTCAATGACAGTATCTATATCCATGCAATTTAGAAATTTGTACTGCTTTGAATCCAGCCTCATTACAACATTATATATATATATATATATATATATATATATATATATATATATATATATATGCATATCGCTTCTTTAGAAAAACAGCAAACTAATATTTTGTGCGGGTAATATAATTAATTTTAATTAGAAGTGCAATACCTAAAATACGAATCTCCATACTTCTGTATATCTTTTGGTTCTATTAACCAAGAACACTGAAAAATAGTTACCTGATGCATGAAATATTACTAATTATATTCTAACGATATCGTAGTAGATAGTACCCTGTCACATTACATCGCAAGTGCACGTAATAACAAAGCTTTGAATTTCGATTTTTGAGTTCGTATAAATATATCTAAAATAATTACATACTGTTACTGAAATCGTGGGAGCTATTCAATCAAATAAACATCGTATTGCATTGAAATGTGATCAAATTAATAGCCATAACACTGGACGCAATAAATGCCAAGAGGGTCCCTCTTGTCGGCAATATTAGTGAATTGCCATTTTATTAATAATTCATTGCAAACATTATTAAATATTCCACTATACTCTATGACAAGCTCGTAGCAAGTTCCGCTGTTATTTATTACCACGATATGGAAGCATAATAATAACGTTTACTATAAATACTAATTGGGGTATTTTATGTAATGGTATCCATGAGCTCTCGGTAGATGATAAACATCCATACTAATGTTTCTCATCGTTATTGTACTGGGTAGTACGGGACATCAATGATCATGAGACTAGTTGTGTTAGGACTGGCTTGCGTTTCATAACACGGAATAAAGTAATGAGAAAAATTAATCAAAAACTCGTAGTTGAATATTTTTTTCAATTTTGGGAAAAAATATACTTCATTGAAAACAGTTTGGTTAGCAATATGAGAATATCAACCACTCCCTGGCAGCATTAATCGTACTCTGCTTAATGTATACAAAGGAACATTACGAAATTCTGATAATGTAGCTTTACCTAGACCATTAAAAACCTTTTTCACTAAAACATATAACGTTTTAGCCCCTGTAATATTCAATAGATTGCCTAACGAAATACAAACTTTAGATACTTCACACAAGTTTATTAGAAAACTCAATGATTGGTTAGTCACAGTACAAGATATAAACGAATTCTTACTTGAAATCCGAAGTTTAAAAAAGTACTTCTAAAATTAAAGTGATTTTTTTATCGTTCTGTACTATTTGCATATGTGCATGTATTTTTTTGAATATGCAAGTGTAATGTGAATGTATGTGTGTATTGAAAATATGTATGTGTACATGTTCATAGTTGTATTAGTGAATGTAAGGATGCATATTGATGATATTCTATTGTAAAATTATTGTACTTGAGTATAGGTCGGAGCTTTTATTTATCAATGTTAATATTCTAGATATTTAAGTTTAGTTAAAGCGGTTAATTTTGATAACTCAAGATACAGCTTTTTTACTAAGTCTTTAATATTATATTCTCAATGAGGGCTACTTACTTACAATTATTGTTTATATAATTTATAATAATGTCTTTTATAAGAATTTAAATTTAATTTACTATTTTAATTCTTGGGGATTTAGGCGAATAATACTGGAATATAGAGCCCTGTATTACTTGACAGCAATTTCTTATCTAATAAGTACACGTTATTTCCTCCAATCAGGCTTTTCCCTTGGAGGTTTCATTTTCCATAAACCACCAACAAAAATCCTGTTCATTGTATTTTCCTTTTGATTAACTGGTAAGTGATAAACTTGGTCAGCCTGAACAAATCATTTTTGTTTTGTATATGCTATATAATGTTTACTTTATATTTAATTATTTTGTTATTTTTTAATTATTGTATTACTGTTGGATTTGTTGTAATTATTTTTGTTATTTAGAACATAAATTTATTATTATTATTATTATTACATTGGAAGGTAAGGGTACTCCTCACCAAGTACTACCACCACGCAATAGCCTTCACTTAGTTTGCGTGCAAATTTCCAAATTTCCATACGTCCTGTGGCCAAACAAACAGACATACTGTTATAGAGAACAGGTATTTTTACATTCTCCCGGAAGAGATAAATTGTGTTAGCCTACAAGGTAATAGGCTTCAATGACATTCAGCCAAAGATCATGTTGGGAATATATCGTGCCACACAATACATTGATTTTTTTTAGTTATATTTTTTTATACTCGTGGGTTTAAACATTAAATTTACTGTCATCTAAATAAAATCTTGGCACCGACTTGTAATACTGAATTTTTTTTCGAGTAATCTTGCTTTATTTACAATAACTATAAAATTCTAATGTTATAATCTTATATAATGTTATGTAGATTCTTTTAAATTTATTTTCCCTGATATTTTCTAATTCAATGACGGCTAGCCATAAAACCTATCTAAAAAATATTCCCTTGATGTTCATCCAATTCACATAGAGTGTTATACACTACAATCGAACCACCATTGTTCTTCATAAACAAATGAAGCTTCATAACAATTTCAAGACTATAGCCGACTTCGTTTTTTAAAAAAGCAGTGGACAGACAGAAAGTTAAACAGATAGAAATGAGACGTTTCCACCCTTCGATTGATGAGCTCGTAAGAGTGAGTCAATAAAGACGATTGTTTCTATAAAAATTAGGATATATAAAACAAGTTAGGATACAGTTAAACAACGTTTAATATGTATAGTTATTTTCATTAAGACATATTTTTCTACGTCACACATAAAGTTACCAAATGATTGTTTTATTCTGTTATTGTATATTTGTCTTTATGGTTGCCCATCAGACCGCAAAATATGATCGCTATCGCTCAGAAGTATCAATTGGAGTGACACGGACCATCATTCAATTCAATATTGTCCCAATAAAATTAAGTTTCATAAGTACTCTGCCTATAACTGTAAAGAACACAAAAAGTACTAAAGATTTAGTTAATGAATTTCAATTTGAAATTTTTTATTCTGTCTACACGGTTTATTAAATATCAGCAAGTAATTTACTGTTGTAGACTATTTAATGAAATGTATTACTGAAAAACAATACAGGTAGCATGTACTCTATACTATATTTTCGGTAAAAGTAAAACAATTTCCAACGAGTTTAAGTGACGATAATAAAAATAACTGTGGTCTATAACTTGTTTGAAATGTGTATATTAGATACCAGTCGACAAAGACAAATATGGTGGGACAGGAAGATTCATGGCTACTTGCTACTTTCCTTATGTCAACTGTAAACCCTTCCAACTTCAACAACTGATTCAACCTAATGTGACTGCATCGCCAAGAATAAATAAATATATTAGTTTTCGCGATATAACATAGTCTTAAAATAATCCAAAAAGTTTTGACACATCACTTATGTTTTTGAGGCAACCAATATTTTACGTGAAAGACGAGGAGGCAAGAACAATTACTTCATTTTTATGGCGATTTTGCGTGATTAAAAATATTATATATATATATTAAAATATACATATTTCGAATCAAGCTAATGCTCCAAGTCATGCTTTAGTCTCCTGTGTGGATTTGAAATCCAACGGATTACAGGACTCTAGCTCACCTTTTTCTAAAGATTCAATTCTAATCTTATTAAAGCATTTTATTCAGTTTAAAACAGCTAATTACTAAAACACACGTGTGTTACTCAGTCATTCATTCTCAATGCATTTACCAACTTATTATTAGCTGAATAGTTATATATGAATTATTGGAAAACCAAAGCAAATAACCAGCAGCTGCTAAGAGGGTTAGTATTATCAGTATTATTATTGTATAACCATAAAATACGTTTATTTATTGAATGCCGGAAATAGTAAATGCTTTATAGAACAAAAATACGTCATATTTTATTAAACAGCCCCGTACTAAATAAACCACTCTACTTTACGACTAGCTGTTTGCAAATCCCACTGTTATTTATTAGCAAGATAGTGACAAAACAATAATGTTTACTACAGATAAGACACTAATTGAAGTGCTCTCGGTAACTAATAAATTGCCAGTGTAGAGTATATTATCGTAATTGAACTAGGGAGCACAGGATATATGTATCCTGTTGTATTTCATATGTATATAATTGATCGTGACCACTAAACTTAATTATCTACTCGTTACTGTGGTTCTGAGTTTATATTGGTTTAAATTTCATCAAAACTTGGGTTGAGAATAACCCAAGAGTTTTAAACCAAATGTATATATAACAGTTTAAAAAATCTGTATTAGGCTAGCAACTATGCAGTTCACTATGAGAATTCAGAAAACACAACCGTTTTGTGCAATCTTTTTTAATCAGTAGAGGAGTACGCAACAAAACGTGTTGGGCAACAGGCTTCGCTGAAGATGCATTCTAAATATTATGTCTAGAGCTAATTTGTTATTGACAAATATAACAACATACAATCGTACTAAAGAGTATGTTTTGTACTTACTGCTAACTACTAATTGTTCTGCTACTAACTAATTGATAAGCTTCAATGACGCTTAGATAAATGCCATGGATGGACACGCACCACAATAGAACAACTTTGAAACGAAGTTTCATTCAACATTCCTGATTGTTTTTTAGATAGAGTTTCCAGACAAATTTAAAGAAACAGCTGTTTGTTGTTGACAGATTTAAAAATGATGGTGATTGGAAAATTGGTTGAATTAAAGCATTTCTGTTTTGTAGTTATATACATCTTATTTAAATAGCAGCTTAGTTAAAGAACAAAAAATATAGGTACTAGGTCCCAATAAAATTGTCAATGTGTGGATACGTAAGCTATTTGCGTTAGTAAGTATCATGTTAAAATGAATTATTAGTGTACAGAGTATGTTAACAAATTTATTTATTCTAAAATGTTCTCCTTACCATCATAGTTTACTATTATAAATGTAAAAATATAGGATAACACTTAACCAAACCCCATGAAATAACATGCATTGAAATCGGACTCAGTATTCTTTTTTTGAAAAATGAAGCGTCATGTATAATTTCAAGTCCATAAGGCAGTAAGTTTAATATGCTATCCATTTGAGATAATATGCTAAAAGGCAGATAACTATACAGATAGACATTAACTTTCGAGTGATGGGTTTCGCTAATGATAATAATAATAATAATAATAATAATAAATTCTTTATTGCATTTGTTACAATTTTACAATTGTGTTGCAAGCGTCATATTCTTCCTAGCCATTCATACACATTGAAGCTCACTCAAACATACATACATCTCTCAACAATCATGCAAACAATCACACTCTCAACACCAGAATATCGGGTAGGGGGGTTACTAATTGTCCCAGCGGTATTGATCATCCAAGTAACTCGTTTTTTACATTTAATAATATGAAAATGTCATTGGAAAATTCTTTTCTGTCTATACGGATAAATATTAAGCTATTATACTGTGTACATAAATGAAATGTATTAATAAAAAAACAATACTAGTTATTGTAACGGCCCGTGTCCCAGACGATTGCATAGGCGGGGTTGAAGTAGTAAAGTCAGCAGGCAAGTTATGGTTACCACCAATACCAAGTGTAGGCTGAATGTAGGTTTATATCAGGGCGCCACCCCGTGGCGGGTTACTTCGTTTAGGGACAATACGGGGACCTGTCCCTCCCGTAGTTGGTATAGCTCTCACTGGTAAGGCAGACTTAGTTTAAACAAGTAACCATTCATGCATGCAAACCTCGACAACATAAACACTTAAGTTATGGACCTGAACCAAATTGAAAACCAATAGCTTTCTCAATTAGAATTAAGTTAGGCCAAGGCTTGGTTTTTACAACAAATACAGAAAATGTTCAGAAAATCACATTAAAATTATGATGTAAATTTAAGACATGATTTTAAGAACCGATTTTTATTTTTATATAAACTAAGTAATGTTAATCTGAGGTCCTAAATTTCACCCGCGATAGTAAAATAATTAGCTAGCTCTTGAAAAGTAATATATTTAACACGTATGTTCTGGTAGTACCAAACTTTCAGTTAAACCATCCAATTCTTGTTTAAATATTTTATAAATAAGATACATGAAAATTAAGACGTAGTTGGCCACCATGCTAGCCATACAACTAAACATGTATATACATATACATGTATATAATACACAGATAAATATAGGTACCAATTTGACACAAAAATGCTAAGGCAAAACTAAACTAAAATACGAAAGCAAAATATCCTAGCTGGTGTGAAGACACTCCACTGGCGAGCGAGTCCCGCAACCGTCCTCAAAGACGTGCTGCTTTCAAATAACGTGTACACAAGTTCAGTATTTAAGTATGGTCATATAAGAACAAAAAAAAATTATTTATCGTGTCGTAGTCACTTCTCAGGCCAGTTACTCCACAACTAGTCAAGTCGTGACGCAAGGGGGTGAGGTGCGCGTACTCCTCACAGTCAGCGAAGCTCACAGTAGACCCCGCAGACAGTCTATGCCGCTCTATTTCCAGGCGCGGGAAGTTTGCCTGACGTACAGTCCGGAACGAAAACCAAAACCTTCTTCAAAAATATAGCAAATTACGGAAATCCTCCCAGGGTGCCGAAGAGGGTCGGTCACCTGCCTCAACTCTGCACTCCGCTAAAAAAGACCAGGAACTCTCAAGCTCAACATTCCGTTCATGACTCATCACTCCCAGCGCTAGATGGACGAACATTGAACTTCAGCCTTCTTTATCCGGTAGCCTACTTCATTGTAACCGATAACAACAATCAAGTTATCTATCTGGTCAAGGTCGGAGTGGATACACTCCGTTTCCTTGGTGGTTGACGAATTTTGCGTTGGCGCGTCACTACGCAAATATAACTTTGTTTAATTGATCAGGCTAAACTTTCGTCCAGGAGACAAAGAAACGAGCGTTTCACATACTCCCCTTCCCAATAAGGGAATTTCCAAAATTTCCTTCCCTTAGTAGTAAGGCTTCAAGTCAGTGATGTGCCAGTTGTCGATTGACGTTCCGTTGGAGTCCTGCAGTTGATACACCAAACGTGAGATTTTCTTGACCACCCTGTAAGGTCCAGTATAGCGGGGGGCAAGTTTAGCTGAGAAATAGTCATTTGCACGAGATTGAGGAAAGTGTCTCTTCATCACTTGATCGCCTTCTTTGAACTCCATCTCTCTCCGACGGAGGTTGTTTCTTTTTGCATTCTTGTCATGAGCTGTATTCATTTTCTTTGCTACTTCATCATATATCTTCTTCAACTCTTCCATCTTTCTACCATATCCATTGGGTAATCCCACCGGTGAAACTTGGTCTGAGCAGTTCGACAAATCCGCTTCATCATTGATAGTGATCAACTCTCTTCCAAAGTTTAGGTAAGCTGGGCTGAAGCCAGTGGTTTCATGTCTAGCCGACCTTAACGCAAATCCTATCTGAGCAATGTTTCATTTGTAACAAAACATTGCTCAAACAATTGCTCAAAACATTCCCAATGTCTATGGTTTTCCCCCACATATGAGCGAAGCATCGGTCCCAAAGTTCTGTTCACACTTTCGGTTGGATTGGCCTGTGCGTGTCTCCTTGCATTGTAGAGGATATTCATTATGTAGTTCTTTGCTAGAGTCTTCATGAGTTTTCCTACAAATTCTGATCCATTATCACATATAATATGAGAAGGAACTCCAAACATCAACAGTACGTCCTCTTCGAGCTTTATTGCAACTGACGCAGCCGTAGCTTCTCTTAGAGTGAACAAGAGTGGAAACTTAATAAATTGATCAACCACTACCAATAAGTACTTGTATCCTGAAGAAGATTTCGGAAGTGGTCCTAGGATATCTGCACTGATCATAGCCCAAGGTTTGTTTCTATTCCTCAACTGTCCCATGTGCCCTCCTGGTTTATGCTGGTCATATTTATTTATCTGGCAAATAAGGCATCGCTGGATATATCTTGCTATGTCTTGTTTAATTTTCGGCCAGTAGTATATTTCCTGAATCCTTGCGAATATTTTATGACCTCCCATATGGCTCGAAGTAGGTGCATAATGGTACTGAGCCAAAACTTGCGCACGATCATACTTTGGCAACATTCTCTTCCAGTCATCTTTTTCGCTTAGTTCCCCTTTCCTGTCTTCAGTCAGCTTCCACAATTCCCAATCTTGCACTCTCCAGTAGGGATAGTCCTGACCCCTCCTCGTAACAGCATCCACCATCCTCTTTTACCACTTATCTTCTTGCTGCTCTGTAGATCTGGATAGCATGGCAGGAACGAAATGCTCCTTCCCTTTCCGGTGAACCAGATTGAAACTATATGGCTGAAATCTCATTGCCCACCGAGCCAGTCGGCCTTGAGTGTCTTTGAGGTTATGTAACCAGAGAAGGCTGTGGTGATAAGTTACTACGGTAAAGTGAGTACCTTCAAGGTATGGGCGGAACCTTTCTATAGGCCAAATTACAGCAAGGCACTCCCACTCTGTTGTGGAATATTTCCCGTTCTGTTTTTGACAGAATGCGGCTTGCATACGCTATCACATTTTCTCTTGTCTAGAGTCTCCATCTTCTTCTCCAATATATTGGCTAAGGACGGCTCCGAGTCCAACGGAGGAAGCGTCGCAGGATACAATGAAGGATCTAGAAAAATCCGGGCAAGCTAGAATAGGAGCCTCTACCAAACAACTTCTTATGTCTTCAAAGGCTTTATGGGCATCCTCATCCCACTTAAAAGTTCGTTTCTTCTTAAGGAGTTTAGACAGCGGATACATTCGGCTCGCAAAGTTAGGTATAAATCTTCTATACCATGAAGCGGTACCGCAGAATTGGCGGAACGTTTTTTGATTTTTCGGTACCGGTAAATCTATAATAGCCTTAACTTTTCCAGGTTCCACTCTGAGGCCATGCACATCTACAATGTATCCCAGGTACTGTAGCTCTGATCTGCAAAAGCGGTTCTTTTCTTGATTAAGAGTGAGATTCGCTGAATTCAGTCTTTTAAAAATTATATCCAATATTTCAATGTGTTTATCAAAGGTAGAAGTCACAACAACAGTATCATCTAAGTATACAAAGAAATTAGGTTCCAGATCTGCACCTGTTACAGAATCAATAAACCTTTGCCATGTTGCTGGAGCATTATGCAAACCAAATGGCATGGTAACTAACTCAAACAAACCTCGGCTTGTAACTGTGAAGGCAGTTTTTTCTCTACTGTAGGCAGCGACTGGTATTTGCCAATATGCCGATTTTACATCCAAGGAGGAAAGATATCTGGCGTCTCTTAATCTATCTAAGATTATGGTCACTTGTGGAGTGGATAGGCATCACGTTTGGTACAAGCATTAACCTTTCTATAATCGACACAGAACCTTTTTGATCCATCTGGCTTATTTAACAGTACCACCGGAGATGACCAGCCACTTTTTGATGGTTGTATCACTCCTAGTTCCAATATTTTGTCAACCTCTTCATTCATAATCTTGAGTAGAGTACGCGACACTTGATAGTAACGCTGCTTGATTGGTAGAGCATTTCCAGTGCCAATGTGGTGTTCAACCAACGTCGTTCGGCCTAACCGTCTTTCTTCCCTTTGTGAGTATCTTGTGATTAAATTAATTCTCAATCTGCTTCCTTTCATCTTCTGTTAGATTTTCTTCTAAGTGAATCCCTTCTCGAACATCAATTAAGGACGCAATACATTCTGTAACTGTTGGAGCGAATTCCCAAGTCTTGTGATGAATGTCAGTGATCAATTGCATCGTATTCCAAAAATCTATACCAAGTATTAAACCAACATTTATGGTTGGCACGAGGAAAACTGTCAAAGAACAGGTCCTTCCTTCTAATGTAACTGGAACAACTACTTGACATTCGATCCTGTGTCTTTGGGCACCTGCGGTTTCTACCTACTTATTTTATAACTGAAGTTTAATTGTAGGAACGTTATTTAGAAGCCACAGCTCATATTGTCCAATGACTGAATGAGCTGCCCCAGAATCCAATAACGCTCTAATTTTCGTTCCAAAAATCCTAACATCCGGGTAACGTCTTAAGTCATTAGCTTCAGATTGGATCATATAAAATATTTTGGTTATTGGTAGTTCTAAACATTTCTAGGAGCCAACAAACCGTTCTGAGATGACTCCCGGTTCTGCCAGTTTTTTGGACTGCAAAGGTCACATTCAGCACGGATTTTATCTCGCTGGCCACATCCATAACAAAACTTTCTCTTTGGTTGCCTACACGTTGCATGACGATGACCATAATGCCCGCAATTCCAGTTGTTACGACCTCTAATTCCAGCAGAAGTCCCAGCTTGCATTGTTGCAACAACCCTACGCCTTTTTGGTTCATAATAAGCCAAATCTGGTTCAAGTGCAACTCCCGGACAATATGGAGCAGCCATTCGCAACGAGCGAAGTCTTCCCGATTCTGCCTTCCTACCCATAAGTCTTAGCTGTTCTACACTTCGAATTTCAAACATAGCCAAGCGATCGTGCAATTAGAGGTGTAGGTTATTGTACATTTGCTTAAGCCGAACTGGCTCCAGAGTGGTTTCTGACAGTCTCGAGTAAAGTCCTCCCATGGCAGCTATGTAAAGGTCAATAGGCTCGTGCTCTCCTTGCATTCGGCTGAAAATTTCTTGCTGCAATTTGAAATCATAGTCTGGTGTCTGAAAGACTAGACGAATCTCACGGCACAGCTCTGTCCATGAGTGAATTCTGCTAAGTGTTGATCTGTAACATACTAGTGTGGAGCCAAATAAGTCCACTGCAGAAGCAAAAAGTTCCTCTTTACTAACCCCACGAGCTCAGACAACTCCTCCACTCTTTCCAGGAAAGAGCCAACACTCTGTTTAGATTCATGTTTAAAACGAATACCCCATTTATAGACTGGAATTGACTTAGACTTGAAGAACGCAAGTGGTGAGGTTTCAAAATTACTTTTAGAAGTGCCCATTGTTGTGTTGATCTCTCCTTCTCTGTGTTGAAGCGTGATTGATATACTCCCGAGATGCCATCATTAGGTTTTGCCTCCTTAGGTTCGCTAGGTTGAGCTCCATGTCGCTGGTTTTCTTGATGTTGGTCGTTCTTACCGTCTTCTGGTTGCTTAGTAGCTGTCTCTGCCTTCTGAGTCGTTGTTGTGCCACTGGATTCTTGGTCTGGCGGTTTCTTCACCAGGCCTCTTGATGTGAAGAAAGAGTCTAAAAGCTGCTTCACGCGGCTTAGTAGCGCCGACTTCCTCTTCTCTTGGTCTTCCACTTCATCTTCATCTTCATTTTTCTTGACAGGAATCCTTTCTCCCCGTAAGTAAAGATGCCAAAATCTCGCTTCAAGACGCTGAAATTCTCGATCTTTGTAATCTCCCTCGTAATCTTCTACAAGAGTTAACAAGTCAAAACGTTTTTCCTCGCAACTTTCTGACTCAGAATCAGAGTCTAATTTCTTGATAATACTTTCATCGACCGGGAAATTGGCTGAGAAATCCTGAGAAAGACGTTTTCGTTGCTCATTTGCATTTCCTACAACAGATATACCACACACGTTTAGGTCGTATGCTACTTCGGTTATACGCAAATGGTATGCATTGTTATTCATGGCTGATACTAAGTTCCACAAATTAACAGAAAATTGCATGTAATACCCAGAGTCCAAAAATAAGTTACTTTCGTTCACAGTTATAACAAACATTTCGACAAATATCTAAACAATAAACAACTTCAATACATAACTATAATACAAAACAAATAAAATCAGAAAATATCTTAATTTTCATATTTACACTTCTAAGCTTCTTGGTTGTTTACAAAATTGTTCAATACGCAACAGTTCCAAACAATTTAACAGACTGAACCTTCCAGGTCCATTTAATTCACGTTGGGCGCCATATTGTAACATCCCGGGACCCAGTCGGTTGCATAGGCGGGGTTGAAGTAGTAAAGTTAGCAGGCAGTGTTATAGTTACCACCAATACCAAGTGTAGGCTAAATGTAGGTTTATATCAGGGCGCCACCCCGTGGTGGGTTACTTCGTTTAGGGACAATACGGGGACCTGTCCCTCCCGTAGTTGGTATAGCTCTCACTGGTAAGGCAGACTTAGTTTAAACAAGTAACCATTCATGCATGCAAACCTTGACAACATAATCACTTAAGTTATGGACCTGAACCAAATTGAAAACCAATAGCTTTCTCAATTAGAATTAAGTTAGGCCAAGGCTTGGTTTTTACAACAGATACAGAAAATGTTCAGAAAATCACATTAAGATTATGATGTAAATTTAAGACATGATTTTAAGAGCCGATTTTTATTTTTATATAAACTAAGTAATGTTAATCTGAGGTCCTAAATTTCACCCGCGATAGTAAAATAATTAGCTAGCTCTTGAAAAGTAATATATTTAACACGTATGTTCTGGTAGTACCAAACTTTCAGTTAAACCATCCAATTCTTGTTTAAATATTTTATAAATAAGATACATGAAAATTAAGACGTAGTTGGCCACCATGCTAGCCATACAACTAAACATGTATATACATATACATGTATATAATACACAGATAAATATAGGTACCAATTTTACACATAAATGCTAAGGCAAACCTAAACTAAAATACGAAAGCAAAATATCCTAGCTGGTGTGAAGACACTCCACTGGCGAGCAGGTCCCGCAACCGTCCTCAAAGACGTGCTGCTTTCAAATAACCTGTGTTATGGACCTGACCAAATTGAAAACCAATAGCTTTCTAAATTAAAATCCAGTTAGGCCAAGGCTTGGTCTTTATAACAAATACAGAAAATGTTCTAAGTATCTAGCAGTTCTTATACCAATATTTCTGAGTAGTTGTTACCTATTCTCAGTACTTTAATACTATCGGCATGTGCCAACATTAGTTACACTATTTAGATAATCATAAGAAAAGGATCGCTTCAGTGACAACTAAGTTCCAATTATCAATAACTTGAATTTAATAATCACATTAACTTTACGATGTAAATTTAAAACATGATTTTAAGAGCCGATTTTGATTTTTATATAAACTAAGTAATGTTAATCTGAGGTGCAAAATTTCACCCAAGATAGTAAAATAATTAGCTATCTCTCGACAAGTAATATATTTAACAGGTATGTTCTGGAAGTGCCAAACTTCACTTAGTTTTGTTATACAAATAAACACAAAACAATCGTGTAAATACTAAAGATTCAGTTAAACCATCCACTTCTTGGTTAAATATTTTATAAATAAGAGGCATGAAAATTAAGACGTAGGTGGCCACCATGCTATACATACAATTAAACATAAACAATACACAGATAAATATGGGTACCAACTTTACACATAAGTGTTAAGGCAAAACTAAACTAAAAGACTAAAGCAAAATATCCTAGCTGGTGTGAAGACACTCCACTGGCGAACAAGTCCCGCAACCGTCCACAAAGTCCACAGCTGCTTTCAAATAACATGTACACAAGTTCAATATTTAAGTATGGCCATACAAGAATTAAACAAATTTGACTTATCGTGTTGCAGTCACTTCTCAGGCCCGTGACTCCACAACCAGTCAAGTCGCGACGCAAGGGGGTGAGGTAGTTGCGCGTACTCCTCACAGTCAGCGAAGCTCACAGTAGACCCCGCGTACAGTCTATGCCGCTCAATGTCCAGGCGCGTGCAGTTTGCCTGACGTACAGTCCGGAACGAAAACCAGAACCCTCTTCAAAAATATAGCAAACTACGGAAATCCTCCCACGGAGCTGAAGAGGGTCGGTCACCTGCCTCAACTCTTCACTCCGCTAAAACAGATCAGGAACTCCCAAGCTCAACGTTCCCTTCGTGACTCATCACTCCCAGCGATAGGAGGACGAACATTGAACTTCAGCTTTCGTTATCCGGTAGCCTACTTCATTGTAACTGATAACAACAATCAAGTTATCTATCTGTTCAAGGTCGGGGTGGACACACTCCGTTTCCTTGGTGGTTGACGAATTTTGCGTTGGCGCGCCACTACGCAAGTATAATTTTGTTTAGTTGATCAGGCTAAACTTTCGTCCAGTAGACCAAGAAACGAGCGTTTCATTATTGTTCATACTTTGATTGCAATATAAAGAAACCCATATTCAATGAGTTAAAGCATTGATAAAAAACAAACAGCGAGCTGACTTGTTTGAAGTACGATTGTATATTAGTTGTGAGTCAACAAAGACAAAAATGAAGAGTCAGGAAGATTGATGGTCACTTCCTACTTCTGTCAGTCAACTGTAAACTCACCCTTCATGCTTCAGCTAAAGTCAACTTTACTTACATGGCTGCATCACCTAGAATGCATAAACAAATTAGCTTTACGAGTATTAAGTACATTAAATAAGTATTCGTATTGATTTTTTAATAGTCAGGATATTCTTGCAGTTATAGGTTTTGGCGTGAAACTCTGTACTACACTCAGATTTCGGAGACAGCCAAATATGCGGGAATGATACTATCCTCAAACTGTCTGAAGCTGGTTGTTATGGCATATATATGACGGCCGTTTGTGTATTTTACTGCCACTGATGTCACATATTTGCGCTTGTGCTATAAGAACGATACGGGCACAAGATACTGAAAATGATGTAAAGAAGTGTTTCTAGTGTATATCCCAGTGCTGTGCAGCTTTTCGCAATTTATCTTAATTATTTAGCAGAACGTGGCTTAAGAAGGATACCATATATCCTTACCCGATTTCAGAAAGTCGCAGAAGGTCGGTGAGCAGTCAAGTTGTCTAAATACCGTACAGATTATAATGAATTGGAACATTAGGACAGTTGTTGGTTTTTTGAACCGGATACTCGCTATAAACTTTTCCGAATCTACATGGTTTAAAAGGGTTGCTTACACCAAGCCTTCAATTTTTGAAAGTCAAAACAAGACATTAAGCATGGTCAGGTCTGTGGGACAGGATCCCCCCTACACAGCATACATAGAGAAGTTGCTGAAAATCAGTTAACAGAATACAGGTAAATCAACATTAGCGTTCCATATCTGGTGAAAGAAATAGCTTGGGGCCTATTTGGGGTTTAAGAAGTTGAGAGTTACTTTAAAAATTCCACTGAAATCTATTTGCAATGAGAAATAAATATTGTAGTACCGTTTTCAAGAAACTTTTGAAACGTTTAGGATTGTTGAAGCATTGAAGCAAATTTGATAAAAAAGTTGGTAGAACGATATATCGTTTACTCGTATATTTTTCTTGAAAATAATTATACATTAATTCCTTTTTGCAAAATTCACTGTTCTAAGGTTGACGGGACTGTATGAAAGCTATAATAAGCACCCGAAAATATAACATTTATCCTTGTCATTTTTAATGGATGTTGCAGTAAAAAATATAACAAATTTACAAAATCTGTCTTTATGGTCTAAATTTAAACAGTCAAAATTAATAAATAACTGTACAAGGTCATAATTTTATTAGCATCTTTCTCAATCTTGTTCATGTCCAAAATGGAAGGCCTAATATTAAAATTACTGAGTTATTTTGATTTCAAAGCTTATATATGATTTTACTTTGTATGGACAATTTTGTACATATATTTCTGTACTCGCCGTACAGATAGGCTGGCCCCCAGATAGGTTGTAGACCAAATTCGGGAATAAGAGGAATTAGGTATTATTCCAATTCGGAGATGAAGTTTCCAAATTTCATGTTCACACCTGTATCCGTTTCCGAGAATAGTGCGGGAATTATGTTTCGATAACGCTGAGCTAAAAAATGTGTGATATATAAAAAGTAATAAATGGATTTCCTAGAAAATTATATTAATCTCGAGACCAAATTGGTGAATCTATATTGACAGTATACCATAAGCATCTACTCTTTGGAAGTGGTTGGTAATACCTGATTTACAGTGTTATAAAGTAGCAAACAACAAAAATGAACAAGACTGCGGAGTATGATAAGATGGAAGAATGTATCCCCTTGGAATATGCAAACACTCTTATAAGTTTATATAAGTGTTTAATATGTATTAATGTAGTATTAATGTTTAATGTTTAAAATCCATACATTATATACTATCACTCATCCATCCTGTTTTGAGCTATGCTCACAATTTCAAGAGTATTGGTCTTCGTTCTTCTGAAAGTTTGTTTCAATCCATAGAAATTTCGTGTACGTAGCAGGTGGTAAAAAAGTGAAATAATAGACATTTTTAACTACTATAAAGAGATACATGCTTCATCCATCCAACTTTTCATAATTAATACCAAAAAAACATAATAACAGTAATAAATGCTTTTACCGTTTAGCTTGTTTTGAAAATCAGGTCAAGATAAAATATGCATGCTTTGCGTGAAACCAATAACCAATAAAACAACAGTTTATCATATTTTGATTAGTTACTTACAGTTTTCATGAAAATTCCATACGATTATTCTTTATATTGTACTCAGTTTACTAGTGTATGTATCTTTGCCAACATGGTTATCCACAAGACAAAAGTAACCCCAGTAAGTTTTTGAATTAAATAAATCAATAATTCCAATAAGACTTTCTTTTTTTAATTTCAATAGGTACGTAGAGTTAGTAGAGGTAGAGTTCCACACCAAATTTCAACCCCTATGTAAACTTCCTCAACACTCATGCTAATGAAATTAGTTCTCGAACCTGGGCAAATTCGCTAAACGCTCAGCCAATAATAAACACACCTAATTGCAATTGCAATATCTGAGAGGCTAAATACGTGAGTTAGACATTAAAAAGAATTATAGTCTTATAACAAATGTGCTATTCTCAAATAAATTCACCCAATTTCACGTGTTAAATAAATATTCTTTTCATTGAAATCCAGTACAATTACTTGAATCATATAAATCAAACGTCTTTTAGTAAAGAGACTTTGTGAAAGGGATGTAAAATCTACTTTGATCACATGTACATTGACCCCACAGCAAGCGGTCAGTGCAAACGTTGTGTTAGTGTCCCGTCCACATCAAAGTTGGCACTCCTGAGTCAATGTGACTGAGCTCATTAATGTGATTTCACTTAGAATTGAATTAAATTTATTCATTGTACACAAATAAGGACGCACATTTTACAACAGATCTTCTCAAAGCAAATAGTTTAATAATTTCAAAAGTACTAAAAACTAATAAATTATATTTATACAATCGCTTACAAAGCAAAGCAAGTTTTAAAGCCCCCGGCAGACAATGTACTCGTATAATTTGTGTCATACTGCTGAATTATAAACTTCGATTGCGTACGGCAAAGTTCCATCGGAAGATATGCTCCATCAAAAAACTCATTAAAGTCTATGAAAAAATGTTGTTTCTAGGCACTGGTAATTGTAATTCTACTGATAAAATCCTTATAGAGTTATCGTGACACATCATACACTTAGATTTTTGTATACTACACATTATATACGGCCCTATACTATCCTAATTAGTCTAACATTTAAGTTTTTAAACAATGATATAAAAACGATACAATAATACAAAAATAAATCATAATAGTGCTCAGTCTATTTACAAATATATTTAATTTTTACTTCCTCACTGCCATTATGGTTGCCCAACAGTTCAAAGTATAAAAAAAGTTTTTTTACGTTACATGGAGTGATCCCGTACCACTATGATCGACCTGTTTGTAGCCTATATAGAAATAAAGTTTCATGCAAAATGTCAGGTACGAGTATAAAGGACAGATATTTTTTAGGATATCGGGTGAACCGACAGACGGAATTAAATATTCCAGGCAGTATTGAAATAATTAATCTAAATAATCACGCTTAGTTACAGATCTACGTCATCAGATATGCAGTTATAACACCGACTGTTCTCAGTTCAGTTGGAAGTGTCTCAATCAAAGTCAGAGTGTATTCAATTAGTCAAGGCTATTAACAGCGAAATAGCGGATATTAATTAGCTGACTAATAATTACACTGATTACGATCAGTTAATGTGGAGTGTGAATAGCAACATGTAATAACAGTAATTTTATTACAGATTATATCTTTACTTACATGGAGTTCCTACAAGTAATTAATGTTAAATATGGTTTGAATGAGTCTATAAAAACAAAACATATATTTATAGTTATTGTCTTCCTCAACACTATAAACTGATCTTTACTATTTGAAATATATCTAGCAATGATTTGCAATAGGTTTGATAAAATAAGGCTTTAAAACATTTATTTAAATTTAAAAGATTAAAAATAGGTATTTTTCCTTAATAAGAGGATATTAACATTATTTGGATTGCTATCCAAATTAAATACGAGAACTCTTTTAGACGATATCTTTTGAGTCTACATATTTGAAGAAGCCTGTACGTTTCCTAAATGAGAAATCGTAGACCATGCTGGTTCATTTCTTCTGTAGTTGCGGTCTTCTCCGGTTGGGGTGGTTTAATTTATTGTCTTCTACAGGGTGATTCAGGAAGTTCTCCCCCACTTCTACAACATTGTACTAGTAAAAATAATGAAAAAAAATGTTATATAAACATAGGTCCGAAAACTCTTCGTTAGCGAGTTACAGCTAGCGAAAGATTTCGCACTGAATTTCCTGGGTAACGAGTAAAATAAAGCCATACTGAACTTTTGGAAAGGTTAATTAAGTAAGAAATATCGTGGATTCTTATGTATTTTTACCTGATAAAGCTAATAAAATAGGTTTCAGAACTTTACCTGTAGTAGTTTTTGAGGGATTCAGGGTTAAATGCAAAAAATTGGGGCACGAAAACAATGTTTTTTTAAGTTTGATGTACAATAACTTTGTTAAATTGGTAATAAATACATAAAATTAACAAAAATTTAATTGTAGAGAATTTAATTCTGAGAAAATTGATATAATCAAAGTCTAATAATAAAACAGAAATAAGTACCAAAAAATCGATTTTATTCAGTATAATACATTACTAGCTGTAAAGAAATACCGTACGGTATTTAGTTTTAAAATAAAACAAAAACAAAAAAATGTTTGTTCCTTAATGATGAGATAAATTGAGAAAACAAGGTTAAAACTGTTAATAAATTTGTTTGTAAATAAAAATATCATGTTTTATTACGTTGTACTTTTTTTAAATAAAAATTTACATCAAATGTTCGAAAATAAAATGAAGCAAACATTTTCCCATTATTGTTTACTAATCATCGAAAATGCAGTTTTTTGTTTTATTAATTTATAAGTTGGTAACGCACGAATAACAGCTAATCAACAATGGTATTCTGTACTGTTACGTTAGAACTGCGTATTAGTGGTGTTTTTGCAAGCTTACAGCACGAGATCGGGTTCTGTGAATCGTGTTATTAAATGCAATTTTTCTGGTGAGTTATAATTCGATTGTTTATTCAGCGAAAAAAATGCCTTACTTATTTACATCAGAGGGAATACGCTGATATGGTTTTTATTTTGGGTTACTGTAATGGTAATGCTAGAGCTGCTGTAGAAGAATATGAACTACGTTACCCTAATAGGAGGATTCCAGATACCAAAACAATTTCAGGAACTTTTCGTACTCTTCGGGAAACAGGATCACTACCAAGTACTAGAACCAATTATGAACGAGCTGTCCAACTTGATGATGATATTGTTATTAATGCTGTTCATCGCAGTCCAGGTGTAAGTACACGACGTATTTCTAGGCGGATAGGAGTTTCGCAGTCAACGGTGTGGAGGTCACTTAATCTAAAGAAATTTTATCCGTTTCATAAACAAAAGGTTCAACATCTACAAGTAGGGGATGGTCCGCTTCGCTTGGAGTTTTGCAAACTTTTTTGAATATTTAATAATCAACTTACAAGCGTATTTTGTTTACGGGATGAGGCACAATTCACTCGGGATGGTGTCAATAACTTGCACAATGAACACTCATGGGCAGAAAGAAAATCACATGAGGTAGTGGAAACAGAACTTTTAACACCGATTTAGCGTCAATGTCTGGTGTGGCCTTTTGCACAATCAGCGCAATCGGCTGATTGGACCTTTCATATTACCTGGACGCCTAAATGCTGAGTTCTATTTGCACTTCCTTCAAGAAGAGTTGCCGCAGCTGTGAGATAATGTTCCTTTACATCTCAGACAAAATTTGTACTTCCAGCATGACGGAGCACCTCCCCACTTTTCACGTGCCGTTTCTGCTTACTTAAATCATTCAATTTCCTGGACACTGGATTGGTCGTGGAGGGCCTCACCCTTGGCCACCAAGATCACCAGATCTATCTCCATTGGATTATTCCATCTGGGGATGGATGAAAGACATTGTATACAAGACAAAAGTGAATTCTCGTGATGAATTAATTGCCCGTATTATGGATTCGGCTGTGCAGATACAGGGAAGTACTGAAAAATTAAGAAACGCAACAAAAGCAATACACAAACGTGCTGCAAAATGTATTGATAATGATGGCCTCATTTTCGAACATCTTGTTTTCTCAATTTATCTCATCATTAAGGAAACAAACCATTTTGTTTTTGTTTTATTTTAACTAAATACCGTACGATATTCCTTTACAGCTAGTAAATGTATTATACTGAATAAAATCGATTTTTTGGTACTTATTTCTGTTTTATTTTAGACTTTGATTATATAAATTTTCTGAAAATTAAATTCTCTACAATTATTGTTTGTTGATTTTATGTATTTATTACCAATTTAACAAAGTTATTGTACATCAAACTTAAAAAAAACATTGTTTCGTGCCCCAATTTTTTGCATTTAACCCTGAATCCCTCAAAAACTACTACAGGTACAGTTCTGAAACCTATTTTATTAGCTTTATCAGGTAAAAATACATAAGAATCCACGATATTTCTTACTTAATTAACCTTTCCAAAAGTTCAGTATGGCTTTATTTTACTCGTTACCCAGGAATTCAGGCGAAATCTTTCGCTAGCTGTAACTCGCTAACGAAGCGTTTTCGGACCTATGTTTATATAAAATTTTTTTGTTATTTTTACTAGTACAATGTGCTGTAGAAGTGGGGGGGAGAACTTCCTGAATCACCCTGTATATCGGTTGTAATATAATTAAGACTTGAATTTTCATTAGGCTTGGATGACTTTTCTTGGGAACAGTTCCTGGTTTTCACTCTAACCATGCAAAATCTTCCATAAAGAGAGGCATGGAGAGTATGCTTTCGACAACGTCACATCGGTTTCATTCAACATCTCAAAGCCATTTTCCGTGGAGGATTCTGTTTAGATGTTGACATCTTGAGGCAATATATTTGATATTGGACGAATTTCCTTATCGAACTCTTCCATTTCATTACATGAATGAAATTTATTTATATCGGAGATTGATATTGCGAATCAGTTTGATATGCACAGTCCGGAGGTAGTTGAGAAAACATAACTGAGGGAAGTATATTTAAACGAATCATGAAAAATAAGAGCCTCCAAAAACGAAGAAGACTCAAAGGAAACATGATGTAACAACGTAGATACGGTAGGAGTTCTCGAGTATTAGATTCTACATATTTTGCTTTTTTGTCGGTTATTTGTGACGATCACTGTAATGTCCAGTCAGTCAGAATGTCCATGTTTGTGCGCCAAAAAGTGACGAGTCTTTTGTCAACACAATTAGTTACTACTGTTAAGAACTGCACGTATCGGATACCCTAGATAAGCTTAATCAAGCAGGGGATCGATTCAGAACGCTAAATGCGGTTCTTATGCATTACTTATGTCAATAGAGTTCAGATATATTATTATCACATTTGATCGTCGTAAAATTTAAACATTTAATAAATCATAACTACCCAACTGACGTAAATAAAAAATTTGAAATAAAATGGTACCGAAATAAAAAATCTTTAATATTATCAATTTCTTTATAATATTTATTTTACCCAAAAGCTGAACTAATGAACATACCAAATCTCTGCTTAAATAAAAGCTATTTAAACCGCAACACGCTGTATGTTTTGTAAAATAGTATGAACAAATTTAATATATACACTGAAAATAGTATACTAGGTTTGGTCCTTATCGCACGAACTTAGGTTAAGTTAGATATTAATTCAAGTAAATCCGTATTAAATAAAACATATATCAAGTAAGGTAGTAATTAAAGTAACAGAATCCGATAAACGATATTTTATATGTTAGGTCCATATTGCACGTACATAAGTCAAATAAGACAGTAATGAAATAAAACGAAGTAAAAATACCAAGAATGACATTAAATAAATTTGATACGAAACATATTAAAAAAACATTACAAAGTATAAACGATAGGTTCATTAAGACAATAAGTAAAATAAATAAAGTAATACTCCTAGATAACCTAGAACAATATTTTATACGTTAGATCCGTATTTCACGAACAATTCGTAGTCACTTACCAGTAAAAATTGAGGTTATGATATCAGCGCATCGTACGTTTAAATTTCGTGATCGTAACTAGTAGACTGACCTCTCGCTCCTCTGCTAGTCGGTCCGTTTTACAATGTTGCGCTACAGCGCATGTGTGAGTGATCGTGCATGCCGCAACGTGTCGACCGCCGAACATATTTTGACCCGATAGCTGAAGTGAACTTGTTATGTTTTGATCACGTTAATTATTGCCGACGACAAAACTAATCAATGATGTATAAATTGGCGAATAAAACTTAAAAGAAAATGCACTGTACTGTTTCAATGCCTCGCAGCTATAATAATAATTTAAAACGTAATATTGATCACATTATTATTTTCTAAACTATCTAAAATATGTTTTGAATAATGAGGGAGTGAAGAAGATGAAGGTTTGTTACCCTTATTACATGTTTACAGTAGCCCCAATGGGAGGGGGAGATTTTCCAAATTTTAGTAAATCGATAAAGAAAGCTTATTTATGTATTTTCAAGTCGGGTGGTATTTTGAAACTTTGGCTCTATGATTTACTAAATCACATAATAACACTCTTTATTGCATAATTAGATGATGCCTTTAACGGTTTACTCAACCAATAATTTAGATGTTGTGATTATAAGTGCTTGTAAGGACATAGTTTTCAAAACCTTGGAATTTTTTTTCTGATTTTGTGTAACATGCTTTAGTTTGAAGCTCCTTTCACATATGTTTTAACACATTTCATTTTTTTAGTAAACAGATTCTACCGAGCAACAAAGGACTGAACAGAACGTAACTAATGTATTTAACGAACTGACCGTAATGTTTCCCCCGAATTAGTGGCTTTCTCGGAATAAAACTTTGTTGTTCTTTGTCTCTTTGACCCTAAAATAAATATAATTCTCTCTTGGACCAAGAGTGTACAAAGTTTCAAAAATATTTATATCACGATAAATGGCAAAGACTAAAAGGCATTCGGACTAACAGACAGCCAACCTTCAAGCCCTTGGCGTTTCCCGTAGGTTAAAATGTATTTCCTATAGGATAATAGCTTGTGGCGCTCCTACAAATTAAAGTGTGACCGAATATCTTTATATCACGTACGCCTATATAAGCAACCTAATGAAAGGCCTATACTAACAGCTGATGATTTTAACTAATCTTGTAGGACTTTTGATTTGTAAATATGTTATGTAATTGAGATTCTCTATGTATTGTAATATTAAAACATCATCAAGTTGTAATGTTCGGGAACAGTTAATTTTTTTAAGTAATTTAATTTAATCACAGTTAAATTTTTTTCTGTACAAAGAAGATTACTAATATCTTTATTTAGCATAATCTTAGTTTTACAGTAAAAAAACTAAAAATGTAAGTAAGTGGAACATTGAAATCAAAATGAAAAACACAGTTTCACGGAAATGCACATGAATGCATAGAACTTCATTGTTGGTGGCGGCTATTCCTATTCGCATACTCGATTGTGTCGTCAATATTACGAATTAACTGGAAATAGGGGTAAAATTTAATACCCCAACACTGGGGGGGGGGTTACTAGGTTAGGTTAAATTAATTCCAAAATACATCACTTCTTGAAACAGTACACAAATGTTGAAACGTCATCAGCTATGGTAATGAGCTATACTACTGATAACGGTTTTAAAAACAAGTATTGACATCAGGTTGCAGAATATTTCAAAATTAAGTTGCACCAGCAAAATTATTTTTCAGTGGCATATTCTAAGATTTTGTTGACGCCAAACAGTAATAAAGCATTCTAAAAGTGAATGGAAGGAAAAATTTAGGTTTTAATACATTGTTTATATGTTTAAGAGCGTATCATTTTGAAAAACTTAAATATAAAAGTGACGGATAGTGACAAAGTTTTCGGTTTATTGTAGTTTTGGATTCTGTTGGTCATCGTTATAGAAGGTGCAAATTCTATTACGAGAACGATTTCAATAGAAATAGAAATATTTGTACGAACTCTAGCAAAACCAGTGTGCCCAACTGCATTCATGGTGTAATTGATATAAATCTATAGAAACTGAATGTTTTTCCATCACCCTTAATGATAATACCACCTTTTATATCGCTATTGTTTTAACTGTTCTATGTTTAAATAGTAGATTTTGACACTATAAAATAGTGTTACGTTTCCTCGTGGAAAACTAATTACTAGACTATGCAATTTAAGATAATATTTTAAACAGATATCATTTTTTTGTTGAATAATAATAAAAATTACTAAAAACATAAATGTATGTACAATACTCGTCTGGTAAGTTCCATTGCTGGTCTCAAAAGCCTACCCAAAATTCACGAGGTGGCGTTGTTTTTAAGTGCAATCTCACCCTGGAATAGATTACTTTCGAGACCAGTAAGGAAATTTATCATTAAATGTTTTCGGTAAATTGCATTCAAAAGCACAATTTAAGATTAAAAAAGACGAGGAATACAATGAATAGAAGTCTTGCTAAAAACAAGTGCTAATGTGTACCGATAATTATAATTTGATAGCATTTATTTTCTGGATTACGGTTAAGTTTATTAGATTTGATCTTGTCTCATACATCATAGCATGCTTTGAATAACCATTCTATTACAGTTGTCTCAGGATATTAATGTACTAGTATTTATGTGACAATCAAACGTTTTCTTAGTGTTCTTTCTACCTGAGCGTTATCGAATCCTATATTTGGAAAGGAATAAAAAAACGTTTAAAAATTTAGTTTTAAAAGTTGTTTGTTTGGGTTTTATTTTTACGAATAACGAGGTCATAATGTGAATAAACCATTGTAAGAAATAAAAGTTTCACTGCAATTACTGGCATAGAGTACAGATACAGCAGCGTGGATGAGTGTACTCCGTATTTAATTCACTTCACAACACTGGAAACACTAATTAATTAATTACTGTATCACCTGGCGTTATAGAATTTAACAATTCAACTCCTACTGTGGCTTAAATAGCGTAAGAATAATTAAGTAAGCGATGAGTTTGTTTGTGTTATTTCCAAACAAGTCTTGCAGCCATAGTTACTTCAAGATAGATAATAATGCTGAATTTGAACTTGAAACATTTAACCTCTCAACTTCAACTTCGTCACTTAGTTAGGTATTAAAATACTTAACTAAGAGAGCCAAGTGTTAGATATTCTTTTGTGTACAGTGAAATAATGGTCAGTGTATTCATGATTGTGGACTGATGTAATAAATAATGCAATTTATTTATCTTTGAAAGAGCATATTTTTTGATTGGAATAAAATGTAGCGAATCTTATTCAGTTCTAAACATAACGTATCCAAGCCTATAAACCTCTCCTGTTTATAGAAGGTTTTAACTGACACATATTTAAGTACCATTTAATAAATTAAAAAAAATAAAACGACCTTTCGTTTTTTTAGAATGTTTACTAGAAGCTAAATAAACAGTAACCAGCTTTTGCTGCATGAAACTTTATCTTCAATATGAGCCGGGGCTCAGTTTGGACAAGCAATTTATTTTTGTCTATTATTTTTCCCACCTCGGCCATTCTTGTCAGTCGGTGGGGGAGTCACTCCGTCAAGTATTGATTTTCTGCCTGGTTGGACTGATTGGTCGAGGTCAGCTGTTGACCTTGACTAGTTTACCGACCAGCTGTTCACGCGGCACCGGCTTTCTGTTCGGAGCGGTCAGACACGTTCGGAGAAGCTACTGCGTTGCTGTCTGTTCACTGCTCGTCCCGTTCCACATGGCTGGCTAATTCTACTACTTTCGGCAGGTAATTGTCTTTTTCACTCTCTTAACTTAATTAGTTGGCGGTTTTTTTCTCCCTCCCACCAGACATATATTATCGTAGATTAGTTATTAGTAGTTTATATATTTTTTTGTAACTTGTGTTCCTCGTGTACGTTGTTCGTGTCGCAAAGTGTTCTTTCCTGTCTATCGTACGTTCTGAATTTTGTTAGTTTATTCACTATGCCAGTTAAGTTTATATTTTTGCGCCGTGCTTTTCTAACTGATCCGTTCGGCGAATGGAAATTATTTATTCCGTGTACACACTTTGTCTTTATTTATTGTAAGCGAGACGGTACAGACTTTGCAAATTCTGTTACCTCGAGTTTTGTGTTGCGTTGCAAAATTGGGTGGCAACATTAATGATTTTCTTTTTATTGCTTAATTAATTATTTGCCTTAGAGTAGCGTGAACAGATTATAATTTAATTATTGTTATTTGGGAAATAATGTACGGTTTATTATTATTTGTAAATTATATAATTATTATTAGGCCTACCTTACAATTAATATTTAATAATAAAATGTAAATTATTATAATATTATAATAGAATGATTAAAATCCAGCGAATTATAGTTACAAGTAATTGTCGTCACGCTTAATCATTTAGTATGGCTGTTCTAGCCTATGTAATATTTAATCTTGTCACCAAGTAGTGTATCTTAAAATACTTGGTGTCTTGAGTTATTTTTAGGAAAACAGTTTTCAATACTTAAAAGGTACTGTTAGTTACAGATCGTTATTTTTAATTGTTAAATTTAAAAAAAATTTATATATACTTTGTGGCAAAAACATAATTAAGTTATTATATTTCTCAGGTTACAATAAAATTTTTCTAAATATCTACTGGTTATGTTGGGATTAATAGGGTCCCCGTGAGTGCCGTTAGCGGGACTGGTGCGGCGAGTCTGCCCGAACAACTGAAAAATTGAATGCCCTCGCCCTGCCAGCGCTTCTGTACCGGCATCCAACCGGAGTGTATGTGCTCCTATTCATTTCATCTGGAACAAGGTTGGATCAAAAATGTGTTTTTTTTTTCTTATTCCACTTGAGAGGATTGGCTTGTATGGAGCGCTGCCCGATGTTAGATCTGGAGGAGGGCCAGTATATTAGCCAGTATTATTTAGTTTAGTTACATGAACTGAAGGGGAGGATTTCATCTTTAATTCGGATTCGTGGAGGCAACTAAGCCCCCGCCTCCTTCGAAAATTGGCTTTAAATATTTTTTTTTTTAATTTTCGGCTACAAACTTGAAACCAAATTACTTTTTAAAATTAGTGGGCTTAGAAATTCTACAACCTTTTCCCTCCCCTCAGTTCATAAAAAATTTACCTGTTAAAATTTATATATTTACTACTGCCGTACCTGAAATTGTTATTTATATATCACATCTCTATATTATATTACATTATTTATTTATTATGTTATTATTTCTATTTATTATGTTATTGTCTATATTGGAATTTTATCTTTTGTTATTTAGTTTTTAAGTTACGCGGTGCACCGTGGTGTTGAAGTAAATTGTATTTTGCATGGAAATGTTTGCCACCTACTAATTATATTATGTACTTGAAATCTTGTCTCGTTTTTTGTCTCTTCCCACTAGTGGCATGTGATTGTTTTTTGTTTTTTTTTGCTTTGCTCCGAGTTTGGGAGGGGCGCGCTTCCGAGACCTCCTGTCTATTTTCGCTAACTCGGAACAAAATGGTAGCAGAGCGTGGTTACGTGTTTTTTACCCTCTGCGGGCCCGGGGTTTTGTTTTGCCACTGGTGGTAAGAGGGATGAGTTTGGATTTGTTGGATTGTGACTTTCTGCGCCTGTGCCGTTCTCGCTGTGCTATTTTTTCGCCGATCGACAGGAAGTGTGTGAACTTGTTTATTTATTTTCTGATTATTGTTACTTGTGTGTGTTTTGTTATATACTTTGTCTTCGTGGTTTTTTTCTGGTTTTGTTCTGGTACGGCGTAGTGTTTTGTTGCGGTATTTTGGTTTCGCTGCCGGGTTTCGTGGACGGCAGGAATTCTGGGGACCCTGCTGAGAGTGTTGTCTCACTAAGTTATTCTCTTGTCGCCTTAGTTGTTTGCTTTGTTAGTCGTTGACTTCGAGTCAGTGTGTGTTACTTGTTAGTCTGTGTCATTTATTTATTTATCATGCCTGTCTCTCTGGTGCCTGAATACTTGTTGAAGGAGGATCTCCATTTTGAGTTGTTGGCTCGTGGGCTTACTCCGGGTTCCGACTGCGAGTCATGCGGAAGCAACTGCGGGGATAATATGACCTGGACACTACCTGGCCTAGGGGTTTGGCGTTCCAAAAGCAGAGGCCTATTTTGGAGGCTAAGTTGGAGACTTTTGAAAATAGTCAGAGGACTGGTTGGAGTCGCCGCCCACTGGCCGAGAGAGGGCTAGGTATTTGTCCCGGCTTACTCATCTACATATGAGGCTGTCGCTACTTAGATCCAAGCTTACCAGTGATAGGGAGTGGTTGGGAGGAACGCATCACCTTGGTGGACAGCCTGCTGACTGTACTCGAGAGGGACGAGGGAGCAAAGGCTCCTGAAAAAAACCTTGTCTGCGGTTGACTCTGCTGCGGCTGTTAAGGGTGAATGCCGGATCCCTGGGTCAGTTGTTGCAGACTTTGATGTGGGCGTGGCGTCGGGGGGTGTCTGGTGTGGACGGGACCCTGCCTGCTGGATCTGAAGGACTGGGAGCTGTGATGACGGGATCCTTTGTTCAGTATCACAAGCTCCCAAACCCACTTACCCCGTTGCTGCAGCGACTACCAACGGTGGATGGTCTGGATACTGAAGCTTTGCTGCGGTTTCTATCTGAGATCCTGCGACTGCATGACTTGCCTGGTCTTCAGGGAGCGAGCTTCCTGCATGTCATCTCTCCGTTTTGTAGGCCACCTTTGGGTGACTGTCTGGTTCGATTTCTCCAGAGGGGTGGTTACCCTGGATGATTTTCATAGGGAGGCATTGGATTTCTTTGTTCCTGGTCCATTGAGGGAACGTCTCCGTGTGGAGAAATTCTTTAGGCCTCAGGGCAACGGAGAGAGTTTGGCAAAGTTTGTGGCCGAGGTGAGGGACACTGGTAGGGTGTTAAGGCTCGATATCCCCGAAAGTACTGTGGTCACCACCATTCTTGAAGGTCTCAATCCTGAAGAGAGGTCCCGTCTGGTTTTTGTTGGTCGCCCTTCCACCTTTTCTGAACTGGACCGTCTGTGCATTGCTTCGCGCAGCGTGCAGTTTGCTTACCGGCAGAGGGCGGAGAGGAACAATCATCGTTCCATCCAGCCCTCCAGGGCTGTTCACGGCCGTACAGAATCCCGTGGATGGGCCACATCACTCTGGTGGGCTTCGTCTACCCATCTGCTATGCCTGTGGTGAACGAGGTCATACTCGTCGGGAGTGTCCTAGAGATATCGCACTGGTCCAAAAAAAACTAGATCAAAGGGGGGTTTTTTATCTGAAGTTCCCCCGAGGTCTAAGAAAAAATTTCAAAAAAATAGTACCTGTGCGAAAAATTTGATTAATAGTTAGGACACTACGGAGCCTAGCAGAAAAGGGAAACCTACGGCTTAGGACAGCATCTTCGGTGTGCCCTTATAATCAATATCTTAGTGGGAGACTCAGTGCATAAGGCCCTAGTTGATTCCGGGTCAGCCTGTAGCCTCATCTCTTCCCGTTATTTTGAAGCCATTTCAAGGTTGGGTTTGGTGTAGCACACCGAGGAGTCTTCTTTAACTTGCTGGACTGCTTCTAATTCCCCTCTTCCAATTTCGAGGAAGGCTTCAATCAAGTTTAAGGTTGAATGTTTTTCATGGTGTGGAGCTTCCTTGTGGCCCAGGACCTGAGTATGGATTGTATTTTGGGGGCGGATTTTATTCAAAAGACTGGTTTGGTGCTGGATCTTCAGGCGGGCCAGTCCTTATTTCAAATTCAATCGGCGAGTGTCAGTCCCCTTTTCTCATAATTTCAAATCGACACCGCAGGTTGGTGAGTGGAGTGTGAGGAAGGTTTCTGCCCCTGGGGACCCGTTTCGGTCACTTGGATGAGGAGCAAGCTGGGGTTCTCCGTGAGCTTTGCTCAAGATTTCCGGAGGTCCTCACACCCAAGCTCGGTTCTACCCATCTTATTGAATATGAAATTCGTCTGACTGACACTCAGCCAGTACGCTCCCACCCATACAAGTTGGCTCCTCCAAAGATGGAGGTTATGCGTGGTATCATCAAGGATCTCTTGGCTCAAGGAGTTATTGAGCCCTCTAACTCATCGTATGCCAGTCCAGCGTTCTTGGTTCCAAAGCCTAATGGAAAAAAAAATCGTATGGTGGTTGACCTAAGAAAAAACTTAATGCCAAAATTGAAATAGACTCAGTGCCTCTCCCCGATCTCCATTCTGCTTTTGATTGGTTCGGCAAGGCCAAATTTTTCACTATATTTGATTTGAACCAAGCCTATCATCAGATTCCGTTGAAGAAGGAATCACGTCCTCTGACGGCCTTCTGTGTTCCGTGGAATTTGTATCAGTACCGATCTGTACCTATGGGGCTAGCTGTGGGGGCCCAAACGTTAACTAGGTTGCTTGACTCCATCTTTCACGATGTGAAGTTCAAGTATGTCTTTTAATTATCTTGATGACCTTCTGGTCTACAGTGAGTCTTTCACGGAACACGTTAAAACATCTTTGAGGAGGTCTTGGTTAGTTGGGTAGGGCTGGCCTTACAGTCAATCCAGGGAAGGTGTCTTACGCCAAGTCTGAAATCTCGTTTTCTCGGTCACCTCGTGTCGTCTAGGGGTGTATCTATAGACCCTGCCAGGACCCAAGGCATTCGGGATTTCCCCTCCTCCGAAGGATGCCAAGGGTTTTGCCAGATTCATCGGCATGGTTAATTTCTACCGTAGGTTTATTCCTGGACTTTGCCGAGGTGGCCGCCCCTCTGAACGCCTTAAGAAGGAAAGACGCAAAGTTCGTTTGGGGTGAAGATCAAGAACGTGCTTTTCAACTGCTTAGGGAGGCTATTATCCAACCTCGTGTGCTGCGAATACCGGACTTTAGTAGGCCCTTCATCTTGCAGACTGACTCCTCATCCTGTGCTGTAGGAGCTGTGCTTTCTCAAGAATTCGACGGCGCTCGGCAACCTATAGCTTTTGCATCTAGGACTTTGAGCCTTCAGGAAAAGAAATCTTCTATTTATGAGCTGGAGTGTCTGGCGGTCGTTTTCGGCATGGATAAGTTTCGGAGGTTCCTAGAGCATTCCGAATTTCTGCTGGAAACTGACAATCAGGCTCTTTCCTGGCTATTGGCCCATCCTCGACAACTCGGGAAGATTGGTCGCTGGGTTGTCAAAATTTCGGCCTTTAAATTCAGGGTGCAGCACATTCGCGGCACCCAAAACGTCGTCGCCGATGCTCTTTCTAGAATGTATCATCTACCCAGCGATTCTGTTGATTATCAAGCACCGTTGTGTGGGACTGTACTGTTGGATTTCCCTGCTGCCTTTGAGAGTTTTGGCTCTCACCAACTTCAAGACCCCGAGTTGGTCCAACATCATTGGTGAGCTCCAGGAGGGAGAAGCCCACTCTCCTTACTTCTTGTCCTAGGGTGTCCTCTGCTGTCGTGCCCGACGCGGAGGTGGTCCCAAGATTGTTCTGCCGAGTGCCCTCATACCGATGGTCTTTTTCCTACTTTCATGTTTCTCCCGTGGGCGGTCATTTAGGGATTCACAAGACCATCGCTAAAATCAGAGATAAGTTCATCTGGAAGAGTATGGACAGAGACATTGCTGGTAGAGAGTACGAGCTTGTCATCTTTGCTCGGTCAGTAAACCAGCACAAAATACCAAATTAGGACTTCTTTCCTCCGAGGTGGCGGAGCGGCCTCTCGAAAAAGTATTCATTGACTATGTGGGACCCTTTCCCCGTAGCAAGTCAGGGAACACCTCCCTGCTTGTAGCTGTGGATGCTTTCTCTAAGTTTTGCTGGTTGATTCCTCTTAGGAGTGCCACGGCGTCGCTCACCGTCAACGCACTCAAGTCCCGCCTTCTACAAAATTTTGGAGTGCCCGCCACCTTTGTCTTAGACAACGGCACACAATTCGTGTCGAGGGAGTTTCATCGCTTCTGTTTTGGGCATGGAATCAAACATGTTACGACATCTCCTTACTACCCCCAGCCTTCTCATGCTGAGCGGTTCAACCGCAATCTCAGAGCCGCCCTCATCGCTTATCACGCTGAGAAACAAACTACCTGGGATGAAAACCTGAGCTGGCTTCAGTTACCCTTCAATTCTGCTCTTCACGAGAGTCATGATTCCACGCCTTTTCAGGTCATGTTTAGTCGTCCTCCTTCTGATCCCTTGTCTAATCTCTGGAGTCTGGATTGTCTTCTACCAGTACCTGGTACTCCCAATGTGAGTGACACTTGGGAAGCAGTCAGGGTTAAGCTCCTACAGTCTAGGGAAAGGGTGAGGAGAAAATTCAATAAGCAACGTATTGCTAACCCCTTCCAGGTGGGGGATCTTGTCTTTTGTAAGGCCCATCCGGTCAGTTCGGCCGTGGATAAACGGGCAGCCAAACTTTGCTATCGGTGGACAGGTCCCCACCGGATTCTTCGTTTTCTCTCCCCAGTTACTGCTGAGTTGGTTGATCCCGTATCGGGGAGGTTGTGGCGGAAGGCCCACGTTTCTCATCTGAAGGTCTTCCGTGATGATACCTCTGGTCATGCTCTGGATACTGGTGCGGCTGCGGGGGTGTCCGGGGACTGATCACCCCTGGTTTTCTCTGTAGTGTCGTTTTAACTCTCTTTCTCTTTTCTTCTTTCTCCAAGAGAGGCGCCTCTCAATATTTCAGGAGGATCGTGTTTTGTCTGCCTCCTGCTCAGGACTTCGTTTCCTGTTAGGGTTCTCGACTTGCCGTATCCTGTGCCAGAGCTTGTTGGTTCTTCTTTCAGTGGGGGAGAGGTTTTGTTTGGGGTTGCACCCTTTTTAGTGGGGGAGGTTGAGCCGGGGCTCAGTTTGGACAATTTATTTTTGTCTATTATTTTTCCCACCTCGGCCACTCTTGTCAGTCGGTGGGGGAGTCACTCCGTCAAGTATTGATTTTCTGCCTGGTTGGACTGATTGGTCGAGGTCAGCTGGTTGACCTTGACTAGTTTACCGACCAGCTGTTCACCGGCACCGGCACCGGCACCGGCTTCTGTTCGGAGCGGTCACACACGTTCGGAGAAGCTACTGCGTTGCTGTCTGTTCACTGCTCGTCCCGTTCCACATGGCTGGCTAATTCTACTACTTTCGGCAGGTAATTGTCTTTTTCACACTCTTAACTTAATTAGTTGGCGGTTTTTCTCTCCCACCCAGACATATATTATCAATATAACGTAAATGTTTGAAGATTAATTTGTACGATTATTCAATAGTGTACGCTTTGACAGTAATAGCAACAGTAAACAGGGTTTGGATACCAAACAAACCTTTGTTACGAAATAATAGAGTAGAAAAATACGAAATACAACAATAGCACCTCGTATTATTAACTGGGGAAAACTATTTATAATATCATCTTAATTACATATTTAAGCTCAAAACATGTGCTGCATACATACTGAGGAGTACGTTTCTTTAGTAAATTTATTACTGACTCACCCTAGCAATAATACTTATAATATTTTTATAAGTATTAAATCATGTAAAATAATGAATAAAAGCAAACATGAATTTTCAGACTTTTGCCATTTTCAGTGATCAGAAAATCAATAACACCACGTTTCAATATATAATATCTTCTTTACATGGATAAATAACCTAAAACAACCACAATCTAATTTGAAATCAAACAAATCATACCAAAGTGTTGTGACACGCATCGATCAGGAACTCTATGCCTACTACTTTTAAAATATGCACTAAAAAGTTTGAAATTGCTGTAAACATTTTAACGAAATACTGTTTTTATCACGATAATTCAAAATTTAGTAGTTTTTTATAGGATGAACTCTGTCTTATTAAGAACTCTTTGCTTCAGTTTCGATTCAAGAATGTCAACTTAATAGGGTTTTCGATGAATCGAAACCTTTCGAATGAAACAGGAAAAAGGATTGTACGAAACCTATCCCATCCTATTTACTTTTATAATTCTTTACCCCTGTATAGCGTGACCAGGCTCTTTAAATTTTTAATATTTTACAAATGTTTGATATAAAACCTAAGTATTTTATAACCTTATGTCAAAAGTTCATTGCCTTGACATCATATGTGACGATTGGTGTACCAATTCATTAGTATTTCGGAACTGATTTACTCCAACACTCCATTCCCGGTCAGTTCCTAATTTATTAGCGACATGCAATTAGGGTTTGTAATAGAGAATAGCGGCAACCGGTGATGTATTTCTGTTCATTACAGTGGTCTTATTGGTTGTATGCTACCTGTGACAGTTATTTGGTTATTCTTGGATATTATGTAAGACAGTTTAGGTGGGTAATTGTGAATAGGCTCGAAATTAATTGTTCACGAACAATTACAAATGGATAATGGTTTACATGTAGCAATGCCTTACTTGTCCTATTTACCAGTGGTTAGTACCGACCGTATGATAGGTTGTAGGACAGATTTGTATGCTGAACACGCTAAACGCCTTCAGTTACTCATTTTCTTTAGAATACGTAAATAGCTATGATTACTATAGAATCAAATACAAAACGAAGAGAAACGTTATTGAGGACTTGATAGGATCTTCATCTTCTTCTTAGGATCTTCTTCAGTGTTGATGTCTGCCTGTTCCAATATACGATATATCTTGAAAGAAAAGACTTAGAGACTTAAAACTTGGTACACAAAATTCTCTTTGCCCACTATAAACCTCTTTGATTTTGGGGTTACAATATCAATAGACGGCAAAGATACAGTTCCGTAGTGACTATTGTTTCGTTATGTTGAGTCGTTCTACACTGTATTTTATTGTTTTATTATACGACTGGAAAACATGTGGAAAGAGAGTATCAAATCAAAGCTTTTCAAAAACATTTTCAAGGTTCAGAAAAATTATGTCCGTAGTAGAATGTCTAGTTTTAAAATTATCTACTAATTCAATCACAACTTGTATTATTTAATTTACTATGCATCACTTTTAGACTATTCATTACATCCAAATACTTTTTAATTTGATGTTCATATTACAATAAAACCAAACTATATTTTAAAGAAGCTAAATCACATTCACAAATAATTAATTGTATTGCTTATGTATGTGAATGAAAAAATTCTAGTTATGATATTTACGTCTAAAAACGTTAATCTTTACATGTAAAAATTGATCTTTTATGATACATCTGCGTGGCTTATAAATTGTATTTAAATTCAGCAAGAATTGAACATGCTTAACATTAACTGTAAATAAAATCAAAGAGTTCCTTAAAACCTTTGTATTATTTTACATTACTTCGGCGAGAATTCCTAAAAGGTACGTATTGTTCATTATCGAAATAAACTGTAATATTTGTAAAAGACTGAGTAACAACCTGGTCATCAAAACTGGAAATAAACCCACATCCCTGATCAACTGCAGGTGGATATTTATTCGTTATAATGGCGGGTGAAATCAATCCAATCACAGCGTGGGTGTTTGGCGGAGTTAATTGTGAGCTTCCATCACGGTAAATTGATATCATCCATTATTGGAATTTAATTTTGCAAATTTAAACGAAAATTAGGTAATTAATATTACCATATTGAATTGTTTACGCAAAAATAAGTATTGTTACTCTTATTTTATTTCAAACTCGTTTTAATTAAAGTCACTCACACAATTTTCGCACTACACTTTATGTGGTTACTGAAAAGTAGGCAATGTCGGTTTCATAGTTATATGGCATTACTTATGTTTCCAATTTTACTTATAACGAATCCAAAGAAATTTTTACTTTATATATGAATATTTTTGTTTATATGTTTGATACTTTTATCTTCGTTAAAATAGGATTTTAAATTCTTTCTATTAAGCGTTTTTCACCAAAAACAATTATAGAACCTTTCTGCTGACGGAATCAAATAATAAGAGTTAATTTTGTAATAATTTTCTTTTCTTTTCTCATAAATATTATGTGATTGATTAACGTAATCAGAATTACAACCAACTTCTCATTTTCACTGACGCTATAAAATATCTCAGATTGGTTGTCACGATGAGGTTCATTGAGGCCTTTTGTGTTAGAACCGTCAAAGATAATTCCGTATAACTGATGGAATTGGGTCGTTAGTCAATTGATATATAACAAAAGTCTGCTGTTTCAATGTTATTATGATTAACTGCACTTGGTTAACAGCGTTTAAAACTTATAAACTTAAAGATATTTTCTAAATACAATGGATTATTATAATATGTTGTGAAGTACTTAAACATAGATACTGAGAAGAATCATGATAATTAAATAATGGTTTACAAACATGTACAAGATAATGGAAAGCAACGTTGTTATTAGGAAACATACGCAGCTATGTTGGATTTGTTATAAAGTCGCTAGTTTATAAAGGTTTTATTTCTGTATCTGGAATCTGAATTGGCTCCTAAAATCTGGAGTTAGTATCGTTTAAAGATATCCAATAAGAATTCGAGGACGAAGAAGCTCTAAATCATACCTTTATATCTTTTCAACATCAAAGACATCTGTGTGAAGATTTATTCACATTGTCTCATCAGGTGTACAATTGAGTTTATTGCGATGTTCTAGATACGATCTCTAAGCACGGTGGAGCAACCAAGTTGTCTACACATAACTTAGCTATGGTGGGAAGGCTTGACTGAATGCGAATGTTAAGTTCAGCGCCAGCTCGAATTCCTCGTAACAATTTTATATGATTAATAGTAAATTTGTTAGATTTGTTTAACTTTTATTCAATACTTAACTGTAAGTTTGCGACGAATTTATTACTCCGGGAATAGTGTTTTATCATGTAGTATTTAGTTTAATAAATATATTTTATTTATTTATATAAAACGTGCATACTATTATAAATAATGCACATTATTCCACGACTTTTGCTGTGGTTAACGGTTTTAAAGTTTATCAGGAACTTTGGTTACGCAGTATCAACTATGAAAGAATTTTCAACATCGTTCCATGACATCAGCTGTAATTCTTTTGTAAATCGTCCTTGAGGAGGAAACGAAGTAAAAATTGGTCAATTTATAGACAAATACAATTTAAAGTCTAAAATACACATATTTGGATATCCGGAGTAATGAACACAATTGTAAAAATTGTGATTGGCAAAATACATTACGAAAGCCTTAGAAAAAATAAGAAATGTATTGTCTATGTATGCATGTATTATTAAGAGTGAAATATAATCTTTGCATGTTCTGCAGTGGGATTAACTTTGCAAATAATGATTATTAATACATTCAAGAAAAGAATCTAAATTGAGGTTGTATTTATACATTTTTCGTTTTTTCGCATATTTCCCTACTAATTATTATATTTAACATAAATGTATTTATATGATATAATGTGTATTTTTATGATATATAAATCATAGAAAATTACTATAACATATACGTTGTTTTAAATTTTGTCCTAGTTGATGAACATAATATAATACATTACAGTGTTAATGGAAATATTAAAGGTAAATGTAGAGTAAAAGCAGGAGTAATCTATCAGCTAAGACACAAAGGGTGACAGGTATTTGACAGATTACTGCTTCTCGTACTTAGGCAATATAATCGATGTATAAGTAGGCCGGATTGAAATGTGTGGTGTTACACAATCTTTGCTTGAGGTCCAAAAAAGTTGTATATTAAAACATTTAAACTATGTAATATATCAAAGTAAATTATATATATTCATATTCTGAAAAACCAGAGCTAAATTATTTCTTAATAATCTCGGAATTGTTTTGAAGTAGTATTAAATAGGCGTATACGGCTGACAGAGAATTAGTGCGACTTGCCTGTTGAGGCAATTTATTTCTTTAAAGTTATTTAATAAATTAAAAACTAATATGTACTCGTATATAGAGAAATCTCTTGAAATTTAGTTGAGTATTTTCTAAACTTTCCTAGGTATGAAAGCTATCATAATATTTTAGACGAATTGGAGGGATACATTAAATCGCAGCTGAATTCATTGCCCCACTGGGCATAAATAAAAAAGGTGTAAATGTATGGGACTTTGTAAACACCTTCTTTTTTTAGCAAGTTTTAGGATTAATAACTGGATATGTTATACTTATAACCGTTTTTAAGTGAAAGCTATGAGGTAAAATTATATGATTTACTATTTATCCATCAGTATGTTCCAGAAATATCTATGTTTTGTAATTAAAACCTCCATTTAAAATCATTTAATGATCATTAATATGAAGTTTAAAAAGCTATGAAAAAGTGGTACTGCTTGAAAACATATCTTTCATGAATTGAAAAACCACATTACTTCTACGAAGAATTTCTAAGGCTAGAAAGAACAATTAATTTTCTGAAACCTCTATCACCACACTTTCTATTCTTGTACACAAGAAATATAGCTGTAATCCAGTAGTTGAAATTACATGGCATAGAGAGACAATTTTCAAGGCTAAACCTGGAACCCTTATATAGGCCATGATAACTAAGATTCGGTTTCCATTATTGGAATATGGTAATTTTACTGGAAAACTTTAGAACAATCGTTCATCTTGACCTTTGCTTATTACATTGTGGTTTCAAATTGGGGAGTCGAGATAATCAAGATAATAGCTGATAATTTGAATTGTATTCAACAGCATAGGCCGCGTAGTGTACCTGTGCAAAGTGGTGTTTTCTTCAATCTAGTAAAAGTACTATGCTTCAGCTCATGTGCCGGGCAGCAAAGCTATGAAACCCAAATTAGTAACACTTTCATCTTTCCAATTATTAAATAAAACAAGGTATAAAGTACAGTTATAGAAAATAGGAGTGGAAAAGAAACGTAAAATCTTGGTACATCTGATACGTGATTTAAAAAAAAAACACCGGAAACCTAAAATTGTTTTAATTCATTTAGATAAAGATCGTTAAATTTCTTATATAAATTTATTGTTTTTTGTAACCTCGATAAAATATCTGTGTAAAATTATCAATAAATCTAGAATTATCTGTTATAAGTTATCCTTCATCAGATTGTTTTGATAAAGTATCAGTTTTATAAAGTTCACACTTTGATGTACAATTATTATTTCCAAAATCAACATTAAATTCAGTTTTTTATTTGGTTTCTTAAAATTATGTTTACTTATTGGATGCAATTTATTGAATTCTGCTGTCTCAATATTATGTAGTTTATGTGCGAGTCCATTAAAATTAAAAAAATAAAATATATAAAAAATAAAACATATAAGAAAACTCATTAATTAACACGAATCGTTTTTTAATTTATACAAGAAATGTAACGATCTTTATATATGAATTACGACAATTTTACGTTTCCGGTGGTCTTTTTAAAATCACGTATCAGACGTACCAAGAGTTTAAGAAAGCTTACTGCGAAAATACGGAAATATATTACAGCCTCACAGGTCACTGCCGGTGCGGCTCAAGGGTCTATTCTCGGCCCAGACCTATGGAATGTTTCATACGATGGTTTGCTTCGCCTTGAGATGCCCCACGACGTCTACCTCGTGGGTTATGCTGATGACGTGGCTGCAGTCATCACGGCGAGGACTCCGGACTTGGCACAGTTACGCCTTAATCAGGTAATGATTCGGGTCAATGCCTGGATGACGAGCTATGGACTTGAGCTGGCAGTCGCCAAGACCGAAATCGTTATGCTCACTCGACGGAGAATCCCCACTCTAATCTCTATGAATGTGGGGGGTGTCGAGGTTCGGACAAGGACTGCGGCGAAGTATCTGGGTGTGTTACTCGACTGCCGTCTTCGGTATTGGGAGCACATTCAGGCGGTATATGATAAAGCCTCTAGGGTGGTTATGTCTCTCGGCAGGCTGATGGCTAACGTAGGAAGCCCTAGGTCAAGTAAGAGACGCCTCCTCATGTCTACTGTAAACTCAACCCTTCTGTATGGCGCAGAGGTTTGGGCGGATGTCATGAGGATAAGGCGATACAGTCAAAAGCTGTTATCGGTACAGAGAAGAGCGGCACTTAGGGCCTGCGCCTATCGCACCGTTTCCGGTTCGGCCGTGGCGGTCGTGGCTGGGGTGATTCCTATTGACCTGCTGGCCATCGAGAGACAGACCGTCTTCCGGGAGGCTGCCGAGCGTGGTAGAGAGGATGCCTGGGCTGCTGCCAGGGTGGAGACTCTGCAGGTTTGGCAGCGAAGGTGGACGGAAGGATCGGACGGTCGCTGGACCTTCCGTCTCAGTCGAGAGCTTCAATCCTGGATAGATCGTGGCCACGGGGAGATAGATTTCTACCTGTGTCAGTTCCTGACGGGGCACGGTTACTTTAGGAAGTACCTCTACAGGATGGGAAAAGTCAGGTCGCCTCGGTGTGCTTACTGCCCGGAGGAAGATGATGATGTTCATCACACCTTCTTCGCTTGCGGGCGCTTCACCGAGGCCAGGCGAACGCTCACCACCAGAGTTGGCGATGTTACGGCAGAGACCATTGTGGAGATGATGCTGCAGAGTGAGGACGCCTGGAATGCAGTCACCACTCATGTACATGCGATCCTTCATCAGAAGCGTGAAGACGGATGCCTGGCTGACCCCTAGCTTCCGAAACAAGTAGTTTTGTCCTGGTTGGGACATAAGACACACGGACCAGGCAAGATGTCATCCGAAAGGGTTCCGGCCTGGGCCCTCCGTGGCCTGTAGGGGGTTTAGTGGGTAGTCCGCAAGGGAGTCCCACACTCCGTGCGCAAATGCATTCCCCCTACGTTAAAAAAAATAAATAAATAAATAAAAAATTACAGCCTCACAGCTACATATAAAATAGACCAATTTACGTTATTGATAAAATGGAAAGGTTGACAAATAAGAATCATATGATTATCACTATGGATTTTCAAAATCCTTTAAGAAACTCAACCACTTGTGTTACTCTTTTCTCTGAAACACTGCTGCACTATGATTTAAATAAGAATGATAAGAGAGATTCACTGATGCCAGTCAACAATACTTCCTACAGTCAGTTCTGTAATAAAATAAGAACAATCGCTATAGAAGCGCCCAATATACAAACTTGAATTTAGATATTAAAATTCATTTTTAACGTGTACGTTCATAACACAATAATAAAATTAAAATATTTTGTTCTTTATATTACAAATGTAAGGTTAGATTTAAGTTTTATACTTCTATATTACTTAATTTACTTAGATACAACTTATTTTTACTAACTAACTTTATTCTATTTTAAGTATACAATTCATCTTTAATTATTATATTTTTATCTTTAATTTAGACACAACGTCTTGATATCGTTACACAAGATTTGCAATATTTTTAACGTCCCAAATACTTAATAAATAACTAATAAATGACGTAACAAAATCCTAAAATACTGAGTTCAAAAGCTTTTATTTACAAACATATAATGGTTTAAAGAAATTTTTTTGGAGCTCATCATATTTGATAAGTAATTCAAAGGTTACATTTATATGTGTAATGCAGCCTATATACTTATAAGATTCCACGTCTTTATAGGTCATTGAGCATCTAATTAAACAAATGTATTTATTCTATTTCTATTAATGTTTTAAGCAAAATTAATATTTTAGCCCAAACCAGATGCCTCTCTTATTTTTGCCTCACATGTAATTGTCTACAAGATAAACCGGCTATTCAGGAGTCAGTTTGTCAGCTGCCGATACGTTTAGTGATAATCTACTCTCCTGGAGAAATTTAAAAACCCAGAGGATGTGACACTAATTTTTTATGGGTAACCTCCATTTTGTCAACTGTCAATTATTATATTATTAGAATTTTTTCTTAAAATTTAAATGTTAGTGTGTGTTATACATATTGAAAAGAATGGATTTTGGTTATGAGAACCGTTAGATAATATTTTAGAGGCTCGATTAAGAAGGACCACTTCACACTAGGCAGTGAAGACGCCGAACACACTGATTTTAAGAAGAGTTCACTAGGTTACACATAATGAGTTTATGAACAGTGCATATTCAAATAAAGTGCAGAAAATAAACAGTTACCTTTGTTTTCATGAGAGGTACCTAACCGTAGTCTGCTGTTGTTGAGGGCCAGGTTGTGATCAGGAAGTGTGGTAATAGGCTGCTGTCTTGTAGGCAGGCGTGAAGACGGAAGATGTCCTTCACGGATTCACTCGCGCACAATACGACCGCAAACGAATAGTTCATAACACTGTGGCCAGTCCTGTAGAGCACGGTAGACGCGGGTGTCCGGGAGCAGAGACGTTCTGGTAGAGATTGCCAATCCAGAGCACTGACTTTAATGTTAATGTAAATGTACAACAAATAGAAATAAACTAATATTTAAATAAGAGAGTAACACATGGGGGAGAGAGTAAGTATGGTAAGCAGTGGCTAGAGAGTACATAAGTGCCCCAGGCGGGACCGAGAGTATAACGAGCAAACGTGCCGTCGCTTGCAAGGTAGGCAATTGATAAGTCAACCGTTGTGATTGGTTGGTGAGTTTACAGTAAACAGCTGATTCGGGAAACAATGGTTCATTGGTCTGTCACTGTACGTGAATATTTTAATCCAGTAAGGAATGGTATTGTAGGCACTAGGCCGCAGAAAGAGATATGGAATTAATGTAGTATATACAGTTTAGTAAATAAAGGCAAATATAGAGTATAAGTTGCACAAAAAATATATACATAATTATTATTCAATAAAAGTAGCCTTTTCATATTAGGCAATAAAAAACAAGTTATTTAATGCAATAAATACTTAACATACCGGCCCGCCTTGAATCACCTTGGGATTCTATGAGAGAAAGAGCAATATAGGCTCAAATTACAAAGGTTATAGGCGGTGGTAGAGAGACAGTTAATTAATTGTAGAGGTGAGGTAAGAGAAACACCTTCACTGCTGGACGAGTGAGAGTTCCACTTGAGGTCTTGAGATGTACCACTCGAACTGTACCATCTTGTCCTGGAGTGACATCAGTGACCCGTGCAAGGGGCCAAGAGAGAGCGGGAGTATCCTGATGGACCAGGACGAGGTCTCCAGGTTGGAGGTTGCGGGAAGGAGTGCTCCACTTGAGGCGCTGCTGAAGAGTCTGGAGATATTCTCACTGCCAACGCTTCCAGATACGTTGGTGCAGTGCTTGGACCAGCTGTAACTATGAAGATTTTTGGTATGTCCAAAAACGTGATTTTGAAACGATTCATAAATAAAAGAGTGCTTTTTTATTATTTATGAAACCGAAATCTAAGAAAGGTTTGTATATTTTGAACATTACACCAAGAACAAGGATTATGAGGCGAGAGCAGAAGGACAGAGAGCTCAGTATGCCTCCATCAAGTAAAGGCGGAAGTGCGCGACCTTTGTGGAGAACCGGTAGTAGAGTGGAGTGTTTCCCGCCATTATAACAACGCTACATTCAACGTTTAACAGAACATTTTACCGAGATATTTTCCTGCAGTTCAATGTAAAGTTAGTGTAGAAGAACATTCGTGCTACCAGAAAACATCAAATGGTATTCAAAATAATCGTATGTATGTAGTTAACAATGCCAAAGTGAATTTTCTTTAAACATTTTGTTTATTTTATTAGAAATATTTTAAAATCAGCTGACGCCAAAGAAGTCGGATAGACAAATGATAATATCTACGTTTATTAGGTAAATTTAAATGATAGTTGAGCTTATTTTTATTAATTATTTACAACTTACTGTAACGAGTTTTACATGATATTAACATGATTTATGTAAATTACAATGTGTTAAAAATATCAGTAAACATCAATATTGGATAAAATTATGTTCTTACAATTAAGCTTCCTTGGGAGTTATCCTGCCCTGTATTGAGATATGCTGGTTCATTTCCTAATACAACGGTTAGAAGGTCATTTTGTTTACGTGTGTACTAAAGACACAAATCTGTTTGATAAAAAGAACTACTAATATGAGGAAATAAATATATGCTGAACTGTTTGTATCTTAAAAATTAGGTAATTTTATTTTTTTTAAGTTTGCATGCTCGGAATTATTTATTTATACATTGTTAATTTGATTTAATTAGTCATTACAAAAGTTACCGTATCAAATATGTTTCAATTGGGAGTACTTACTTAACAATATCAATCTTAATGAAATACACGACAATTATTTACCTAATGCAGTCCGTAGGCTACCATCGAAATCGGTCCATAATTTCGGCTTACAGACACATCCGTATTTTTATGCGTGTGTTGTGTACATCATGGTTAATAAATGTTCTGAAAATTTGTACTGTATAAGCATAGCCTGGTACTTCTTGAAATTCATAGATACATTTCTCCTGAGTAATACCTTAATCTCATTCCCCATTGTTAATAGTAGGGTATTAAGTGGGTAATAATACTAAGTGATAGCTTTAACTCTAGATAGTATTCTTTTAGCTAGATAGATTAAAAAACCAACCGGCAGTTTATTAAATAGATGTAAAGTAAGCATCATCTAACCATATACAAACCCTTTAGTGTATCTAACGATATAAAATGTTGTAACTAAAAATCATTACATATTTTTAACCCTTTCTATACCCTCGCATTTCAACCTCCACTAAAACTAGCGTACTGAATATGAATTTAATTATGAGGAAAATATACTCTATTGATTAGAAGAAACACCAGTGTATGTGATTAGACAGTACAAATTGGCTAACGACTTCTAGACTCTTATTGGCGTGAGGGCGCCCACGGAGTGTACATCTCGACAGGATGTACGGCCACTATTTTTGATCTTTATTAAAACATTGCTTGTTCATTATAAATTGAACTTTGAGACAACTACTTTTTTATTACACGCTATCTGTATTCAACAAATTTTCTAGAGCGCATTATATTAAACTAGTTTAAGAAAACTAAATTGAATATTGTTATTTAAAAAGTAGTAATTACATTCCAAATTTTATGGAAATATTGCCTATTCTTTATGGCCTTACAATTAAGAAGAAAGTGTACCGTTTTTTTCCATGCAACGAATTCTGCAAAGGATGTTCAGAGTATGGTTTTTTACATACTTGCTAACAAATACTAAGAGTTTTATTTTTTGTTAACAATTTTGTGTTCCGAGAGAAAAAAAACTAAAATAAATTTTTTGTCAATATTGGGTACAGTTTAAACAGGTTAAAGTAATCAAAAGAAAGAGAGAAACTTGATTTCTCACAAAAAAATTTAAGATACAATTTTTATAATATTGCACAGACTGACCAAAAAACATTACATGTACTTACATATTAACATACCTCCAACTACAACTACGTACAACTACTATTACACTACACATCACTATGAGAAAAAAAGAAAACAATTCCCAGGCAAAGTCTTTTTGGAGTGATAAATATCATCAAATTAACAGAAAAACTATCAGCATTACTAACCATACAGTAATATTTTTAGCAAGACTTATTTATTTAAAATCTAAGTGCAGTTCGTGAAAAACTCTACTAAATTAATACAAAAATCGTAACTATAATATATAAAATAATCGACTAAGCCTACATGTAAAAAATCAAACAAATAAATATGGAGAACATAATGATCTTATAAGGGGCACTATTTATATTGTGCATTATTATAATTATTGGAAATAGATTACATTTAACAATCCCATTTTAAATATTTATTTTAAAAAGTACTTGTTCAATATCTTTCATAGATAATAGACATTTTGTAAGCTGTTTGAGAAAAATATTAATTGAACATTGACTCTTTATATGCTGTGGTAACAAATTAAAAAGTTTTGGTGCTAAAAAAATAAATGTTTTTGTGAAGAAAATATTTGTAGGCTTTGGCACCAATAAGTCTTCTGCATTTCTTAATTTAAATTTAAATTTATTTGTTGACTTATGGTTCTTGCATCCCAAGAAAAATACTTTTAGAATTTTAAAAACAAACCTATATCTTAAAGTAAGAATATTCAATCTCAAAAACAAAGGGTAGGATGATTCAGTTTTTTTTTCTCTTCACTATTATTTTTATAAAATGTTTTTGAACTGTAATTATCGGCTTAAAATTAGTTATATACTTTCCTCCACAGCACGGTATAGCATATTCCATCCTACTGTTCACCAGAGAGAAGTATATCGTTCTCAACAGTTTAGTATCTCACATACGAGTATTTTTAAAATAATAGAAGATTCGTATTGCATTATATAGTTTTTGTTTAAGGTTTGAAATATGAGTTTTCCAGTTTAAATCTCTATCAAGCCATAACTCCAAATATTTCAGTGAATTTTTACCTACTACTAGACTGCAATTTATGTTACAATTGAGAATTAGTGCTTATACGATTAAGACATTTATACAAAATTTTATTTTTAAAGCGTGGGTTAGGCAATTTTAACAAAACAATTATGTATTTGGTTTTTTGAGGACTTAATATCGTATTATTAACTGAAAACCACCACCTTAATGAATATACATCCATGTTTATATTTTCTTCAATTTCTCCCCATGAATTCGCACAAAACAAAGTGCTGTGTTGTCTGCAAATGCAGTAAACTTACCGTAAAACCTCCCGTTACATAAATCATTAATGTATATTAAAAATAATGTGTCACCTAAAACTGACCTCTGAGGTACTCTATATTTTATTTCGCCAAATTGAATTAAGGTACCACTGACTTTAATACATTGCTTCCTACATGATAAATAACTTTTAAACCATTTAATAACAACCGCAGGCGTATAACTTATTTAAAATAATTGAATGGTCAACTGTATCAAATGCTTTTGTAATATCTAGAAAAAGCACTGTTACATTTATTTATTTATTTATTTATTTCAACGGTTCCACCATTTTTACAAAAGTAATTCAACAAATCAAGTACTTAGCAATCAAGATGACAAATCATAATCAATATACACAGTCTTATGTAAGCTCTAACTTGAACAACATAGGCAATAACAGAGTGATATACTATAAATATAAATAACAAAAACAACAATAAATAACAAGGAATAATAACAATACAGTAACAGCAACGATAAATAAATAGTTGACCAATGCTATAACATTAATAAAATTTAGAAACTCAACAATATACTATCAATAATTAATACAATCGTAGCTGTTAGTTACTGTAAGTGGATCTGTTTAAGCATGTGTTAGGTGTTTACATTTAATAATTTGTTTTTCAGGGTGTATTTTGAATCGTGAAAAAAGTCGATGTGCGCTGCCTCGCTACCCAGTTTTAGAAGTCTGCATATTCCATGGTTTGATGCATAATATGTGGGCCTAAATCTTCTGCAGAAAAGTGTCTTAGAGCGGGTACCTCTTGGTATAGAGAAGTCTATATCCGACACTAGATGAGGGCAGTCGAGGAAGCATTTTTCATATTGTTAATCCCATCACCCACTCTACTCATAAACTCAAGCAAAGCCGTTTCCGTACTCTTGGGTTGTCTAAATCCATATTGAGTTGCACTGAAAAAATTTGTTCTTCGAGAAATTTTAATATTTTTTCATATGTGGACAGTAATGATAAGTAGTTATTACAAGACGTCCTAGAATCATATTTATAAATTGGTATGACTACAGCCTTTTTCAATTTTTCTGTGTTACTACATAATTACTTAATTACTACTAATTTGTAATAAACCAATGCGGAGTCACAATATGGTTTTAAGAAGTTCATCTCGCATGAACCAATAATAACGAAAGGGCCCATTACTGTCCCCCTTCCCTTTTATTTCCGCCATCTTGTTTTAGCCAGCCGTGACGATTACCATTGGCTAGTCCCTCTGGTCAGTCGTAGGTGGTTAGTAGACGGGTGAAGACGTATTTTGACCTGTATTCCGTAGTTAAGTTTTAATGATTAGTGTTTTGTATAGTTTTTTATTAAGTGCATGTTTATAGAGTTAGTGAAGATGACAAACAACTTGTAGGTTGTGATTCCTGACTTAGGCGTGCCACAACGCTTTGGTAAGATTTGTTTATTTTAACCTAGTTTGTAATTATGTATTAGGTTAGTTCTTTACCTGAAGAAGAGATCAGATTGCAGATCTCGAAACGTAATGTTACTGATTTCTTGTTTCACTGAACGATGGCAAATGTCCGGAAAAATCCTGTTTCCTTCACAATCCTTCCATCGTCAAAAAAAAACCTTCAAACAAAGTACTACTGTGTGTTGTTTTATATAACAAACTCTGCAACATCCAGCTCTTCATTGTGGGCTTTATACCGATAATAGTTGAAAATATTGTTATGTAATGCCTCTAACTCACAATCAACACAAGAGTTTTGTTCAAATTATTCGTTCTGTTCGTCCTGTAAATGTTAATGCATTCACTCTCCCTTACACTAAAGTTAACCTGTGGAAAGCCTTGCTCCAAACAAATAATGAACATATCCTTTGTGTCTCGGGATTTTACTACCACAAAAACAGAATTGAGGGTGATACGTAATTGTTAACATGAAACAATACATAACTTGTCTTTTCTCAATACCTATAACAAATGTGAAATGGTGTATACCGTATGTAAATAAATAAATACAGATTAACAATTGTATACACGTGTCCTCATTTCTTAAAGGGTTGTGGCAAGAAATTGATTTCTGATGGGAGGTTTTTTGTTCTCTTAGGACAAGAAGCTTATAAATTGCACTTAGTCCTGTAAGAACCTTTGCGCTGCTTCCGAAGTGACAGGATATTCAGGATGGGTAAGGTTAGGGAGTAGGGGCCGCCTCCTATCGAGATCCGTGAGGAATAATTAATGCACTACATCTCAAAGTCATGTCTCCCCGGAAGAAGGGGAGGCCAGCTCTGAACCAGCCTCTCCAGTCAAAGTAGGCAGGGGTGGCACACCCTTGTTGAGGTTACCAAGAACCTCTGAGGTTAGGGAACAAACCCCACCAACTCCAACAGTCATCTCCCACAGTAGACTAGACCTATCGAATTGCCCATAAACCCCAGAATCTCGACATTTGCGGTTAGTGAAGTGCCGATCCTGGACATCCATAAGGTTGCCCAGATTGAAGAGACACATCATTGCTGTACCCAGGGGTGGGTACAACTGGAAGGTATAAACCCACCAGAAGTGATCCCTGCTGGGTTCTAATGGGAGGTTGGCTGCAACATCACACAGTATTAATTATGTATTTTTCTAAAAGCTCAACTTCGCTTTTTTCATTAACACTCTACCCCAATAAATATCTAAATATAACAAAATTCTTATTGATATACCGTATAAGAGTAAAACTGCATATTGTTTTATTTTCACTGCTAGTTTATTTATATGGTGCAAACAGTATGTATTATCAATATGAGCTAAAAGACTTAATTTTGGTTTTCGGTTATGTTTTAAGATCTTTGTGAAGCCAAAGTCAGTAATACGATCAAGCATCAGCACTTTTGCTACACGTGGTGAACTATGGTTTTTATCTGAAACCAAAATAAAGCTTGTTTTTGTTAATTTTTATTATCTAATAACTGAACATCGTAGACTGAGTTATGTATCAAACTCAGCTGTGTTTTAATGCATTTAATTTTACTGAAACATCAACAAAGTTTGAGGCTATCGCTCTGAAAGTACTTACATTGTGTAATATCTAATTTTGTAGAGATCTGTTAAAAATTAACTATTATAGTTACCTAAAACAAGACCTCCAGTGTTGTAGTCCGGTATGTAGTAGAGCTTCCGTGTCAGTGTCAGCCAAAGTCACCTGTACACAAGCAGATTTTGAGATCGAGGAAGAGAATCGATATATATGGCAAGTTCAGGAATTTTATTATTAATACTTCTAATTTTGTAGTTCTCTATTATTTATTTCGCGATTTTTTGACATGACAGTCAACGTTCTGAGCTACACAAGCTCCCATCGCCTCCATTAGTGACAGGTTGTTTCTGGTCTGTTCTAAAATAGTGCCGCCAGTGTAATGTATTGTGTTGTAAAATATTTGTTGTCGAATGAAGTGGTTATGGGTTGAAGAAGTCTAGGTATTTTTATTACGAGTATATTTTTGTGAATTGTATGCAAAGGTGGATGTGTGAATATCAACTAGAGAAAGGTCGTACTGCAACCAACCTGTAATAGTAATAATAAATATACTACACAATAAGGTTTAATATATTTAGCAAGAATTCTTGATATCGTAAGATGCAATAAAATACTAGACATTTTAAAATAATATACATTTTAGCACATAGAATCTAAATATTTATCCCCTGTATAATAAATAAGTAATAATAACCCAATGCTTGCTCTGACTGCAAACATAAATATGTTAAATTTGTAGGTCTGCAGTAGCAATGATAGCTTTCTAATGACATGACAGGTTGTCGTATCGTGATCAGGACATTGACAAAACTACAAAGAGAATGTATTAATGCTCGACCCAACATCTGGTATATAGCATGTGCATAGCGATTTTCACTAAACACTGAATTGTAAAATAGCCTCTCATATAAAACATTTATGGTATTCATTTATGACCATTGCTGCTAAAACTTTTCATATATCTATTACTCAAAAGAAGTATGCAATATCCTTATGACAATACATTCTATGTGGATACAATTTTTAGTTAGCTTTTCCAGATATCAGTATTATAAGGGATTGTACTGCAATACACCAAAATCGTGACCGCACCACTTTTTTCTGATTTATTTTTAATATAAGTGATTATGAAAATTAAGTGAACATTTCAAGAAAGTGAAAATATATATGTTTTATTACGATATTTTTTACGCGCTAACACACACTTTGAAAGCTATGAAGGGAAATAATTTTTAGTTGGTCTCAGATTCAATTCATAATGTAGACACAGAGATTTCGTCTCTAAAAATTGGAGTGTAAATAAATTTTAGTGATTACTGATTTAAAAACTCAATAACTGTAAAAGCACAGATACATTTTTTAATCAGTCCCAACATACATTTCATAAATGGTTATTCCAAAAACAGTTTGGCCTATCCGATACTAAAATCTGACATCAACATTTGTTTTAAGTTAACTATTAAAAATCAGGCCAATTATACTCAGAAAATACTTTTAAATTAAAATTGCTGTCAGACAGAGACGGAAGGAGAGTTTGAATAACGGCTATTATTCCTAATGATCACCATTAAGTAAAATTACTTACGATCATAAACAAGCTTTTGAACAAGCTTTTTTTTAAAGCCTTAAACATATAATTTGGTATTAAAGTATTAAACAAAACTAGTTTTTTTAGTTTCGGAAATGTAAAATAAAACTGGAAAACCCACACATTACATTTTAGTAAGTAACATTTTAATAGAACATGTACTTGTTTTAAGTTTTTGGGTGACACTTCAATCCTGTGGTCCTAAATAAATATTTAGAAGACTAAATTTTTGGTTTTACTATTTTCAAGAAGACCATACATGCGTAAATACAAAATAGCAATTCAATTGGGGTTAGTTTAATTCGCATAACTATAAGTACGTTTTACCATATGTATTGGTTGCCTTAGATTGGAAACGTTTACTTTAAAATTACGGACTTACGTATTAATAGGCTTAGATATACATAATTTTGTTTAGTAAGTGATACTCATCCAGGGAGTTATATAGCCAGGTTACCATTAATACGATTATAGGTCCTGCCATCTACATAAGCTACAGTGGTTACACACTTTACTTTACTGTCCGTATAAACTGTTGCTGCATCCGTCCCTAATTTTCTCTGTAAATAGAGCTGTCTGCAATCATGGCTTAACCTGTCTTATACTCGTGGGGATTTCATAATGAAATATAATAATATTCATGTTTTTATTCATAATAAATTGAACGTGCTTGAATATAAGGATGAAATAACCTTGAAAAGAAGTAGACAATGCATAGTTTGTTATATTAAAAAATACGGAAACTCAAATAACACTGAATAAAAGTGCAATATATGTTAAAATTTTATCATACTCAGTTCCTGTTCTGAAATGATGTTATTAGTCACAAGTAAACATTTATAAAATAGTAAGTTTAATTCCTAAAAAGCTAAATAAAAATGTTTATTGCAAATGTATTTAAACATCCAGAACACGTAACGTATAATTCCAGAACATACTATTACTTAAAGACATATAAATATATTCTTAAATTGTAAACTTAATTAAAAGAATATATTAGACGAAATCATTTATTGTAACTTGCAGAGTTAAAATGCTTAAATCATAACAGTTATTACTGTTTTACAGAAGCACGAAAATTACGAATCCCTTAAAGACATCTTAACGTTATCTATAGAATCGATGAGTTTTGTGTTGAAAATGATCATTGTGTACCATAGTTCTAATTTCTTTATGCTGAATCGCGGTAGGAAGTAGGCTCCTGTTAACTAGACGCGGTGCGTGGACATTGTTTGTTTAGTTGGACCGGTAATCAGCTGATCGGTCTACGTTCCGACCCGGCAAGCCTGGAGAGAGAGAGAAGCGGTCAGTCCAGTCTTGGCGATTCGAAGAGAAGGTGTACCGGTCGAGTTAGATGCTGAATTTCTTTCTCTAACCCAATAGTTGGGATTTAGAGTAATTATTTATCGCGGGTAAATTCAATTTCAAGTATTTAAATTTTTAGTGCGTTTTATTTTCCGATCTGCCTCCGTAATCTTCAAAGTAGTAAGTCCCGTACCAGCGTATAGTTAATATCTTTTATTTTATAATACTGTAATTAAAATTTCTAAAGTTTCCCATCTTTCAGAGTCTGAAAATTTAATTCAATTTTTGAAGTATTGTGAATTAAATTTTGGTCATAAAGTAAATATCAAGTTTTGTGTTATATTAATTTTGAGTATTTTGAGAAGAGAACTTTTTATTTTGTTTTGTTAATTTAAACCATTTTTGGAGAAGTATACATTTTTAGTTTAATTTTAATTTTAATACCTTTTAATCAGACTCTTAATTAGATTTGTTCGATTGAGTGACATTTGAAGAAAATTGAATAAAAAGTTTGTAAACTTTGTAAACTTTTGGGTGAACTTAAATTTCGGAATAAAGCAAGTATTTCCGAAAAGTTGTTTAATTTATAAAGTATTTGCTCCATATAAATTTAAAATATATGTGCTATAATAACGGTACAATTGTGCTAACCATATATCACCAATTAGAGGAGCAAATTTAGCTTGGGTAGAAAATCCTTTACCGATGTAAAATTAAATATCCTCTTCACTAAGATATTTGAGCTTGAAATATTTACCTAGCTTACTTCACAGGCTTGAAATAAATCTGTAATTTAAATGAAGCCTTAACTTGCTATTTCAGGAATACAGGTGAGGCACAATAGTTCTTAATTAACAATATAAAACCATCCTTTGAATCTAGACGTCCAAGAAAATGTATACAAAATACCCTCACTAATTCCCGATTAATTATTAATCATTTAACACAAGTAGTATAATATTCAAGGAATATTTCATCTGATAGATTTGTATCGTTTGTACTAACAATAAACCGTTTTAGTACATACAGGAAGCTCTTTTCTTATTGAAATCCTTAATTAATTTACAAATAAAACACTCCAAAAATATATTTATTATTTTTATGAGGCTTTTCGTGTTCATGGAACACATTATTAGACTCACATAACTGAATAAAAACCCGTTTTACTATTTACTTGTAATGGCATATTTATTTGATTCCAGACACTGAAAGGTGTAACTGTGGCTGAAAGTAACTATATTATAAATTAAATTTTTATTTTCTGTTTGTGGATGTAAAATACTTTAAAATAAACCATAATTAACTAGTAATTATCTCAATACCACTTTTTACTATTATACACATCGGCTCTACATTAGATACAATACATTCATTATAGCTTTCTGGTTTCCCCCCACATATGTAAATTCATTACGGCTCAAAATTTAATCAGTATAATAAAGAAGAAAAATTTGTATTTAGTGTACAAAATACCGAGCTTGAAACCAAAACCCAGTGTGTTTATTTTAGTAAATTCTGTTATGTTCAAATAGAACAGAATTTCTTAATAACGATTAGAAGTAAGCAGATTAAAATTTTTATATTAATCTCTATTCTGTATATAATAATAGCGATTGCCTTTTAATAATGGTTAATAGCAGGTCATACTCAGGCACTTTACTAAATATTTTACATATTGTTTAATGCGTTGCATTATATGAATACTGAGTGCTGACTGAGTACTCACAGAGTGTATCTTATGATTTTATTACAGGTTCTATGCAAGCAGAATCATTAATCTTTTGTACCTCTTGAATCTTAAAGAGTTTCTGGGAATTGAAGATGTATTTCTGAAACAACTATAATAAAATAAGAGCTAATGGGTACTTTAACTTACTAAGTTCACATGCATTAGGAACAGTGATTATCCATGAGTTTCTTTTTATCTGTTACTTGACCACTTATTCCTTTCAAAATTTTGTTCTTTTTTCATTTATTTCTTTTATACAGAGAGCTTAAAAGCCACCTCCATATTTTTTTCACATCTTCTTGTAAGATATCAGTAATAATTAGTATAAGTAAAAATTCATAGAATCAATTTACAGATTTTGATTAAGTTTTGTATTACAATTCGAAACAAACATTCTCCAGATGTTTTAAGTGGATACGCACATCCCCCCAGATATTTTAACAATAAAGGAAATGCTTGTTGTAAGCAGCGGAAATGCTTATTTCTAAAAATCATACTTTGTAAGAGTTGAATAAAATGCTGATACTTGTTAATTAAATTAGTACTCACAATTACGATGGAGAGATCTGGCATAGGCTTGTCAGGAGAGCTGGCGGGGGCAACACCAAATTCAGGAGGGACAACGAGGGGGATGAAGGAAGTCCGGGAGTCGATTCGAAAAGCGACGGTCGGGAGTGCCAGTGCTTGTGTTCGTGTCCGGGGAAAAATATTTTAGGCGTAATAAGTGTCGAATGCAAACAAAATGTAAGTTAAGAAGATCTTATATTTAATTTTAGGAAAGTTATATTATATATCAGGGTTCATTAATCATTTTAATATGTCTCATTTACAATTCCAAGTTACCTGTACCAAAAGTGTTGAAAAGAAAAGATTATCATTTGTAGAAATCAAATTAATAGTTTAATATTAAAATTCATATTTTTTTATTCTATATATTTTATGTAAATGTTCTTAATTTGGAAAAGTCACTCATTAGTTTTAATCATGTAAATTTATATAAATGTTTATATATTCTAAAAGAAAGTTTTCTCACGTTTAATTCATGAATACATAATTATTCAAACACTACAAAATGTACTAATAAGTGTTATAGAAAAAATCAATTAAACATAAATTGTAATAAATAATTTAATATTAAACATAATTCATGATTGGTATTAAAATTTGTGTTCAATATGTCGGTTGATGATATCCATTGTTATTAAAACATTTTTAATCAATATAATGAGATGTTATTACAAATAAAATATGTGTTGGTTCATTTGAGAGTGTTTTATTTCCAATCGAACCTATTATTTAAATCCTCTCACGACAGCCCTTGCTCACAATACATTTTAATATTTCACAACCTTAATCTAAACAAAACCAACCTTACATGTTGATATCGATTACAAAGTACCGCTGAATTTTGAGCCATTATCTCGATTACATAAGTGGAATTAGATATTTTTAAATATAAAGGTGTTCCTGTGGTGTATGATTCCAATGCATATTTTTTAAGTGAATACAATGTTATAACTTGATCTTTAATATTAGTACATATATAAACCAGATGAGATATTAATACTTTGATGATAAAAAATATTATGGCCAGTAAATTAATCAAAATAAGTAGCCTTAATGAATTATGACTTATTTAAAACTTACATTTAGTTAAAGAGGTGTTTAAAGTAGCTTCCGATCTCTTACAGAAGAATAACATGTTCAAAAATCCATGCTCTAGGGAAATTTGGAAGTAAGGCTTTTATTCATGACTAATGCAGACACAGATACCAAAAAATTACTTGTTAACTAATGTAATGATAAATTAATCTAGTGGGAAAAGTACCAACATCTCAAGAACAAATATATTTAAAACTCCCATTACAATTTATGTGTTCAAACAAACAGTACATTAAAATCATGTATCATAACGTCCATCATGTATCATCCATGTGTTAACCATCCAAAGCCATTAGCTGCTTTTCCCCAGCTATAATACAATCATAAAGCTAATTTGCAATAATTTTGCAATTCTTCTAACCTGTAAATACGGAAGTAATATTGTAGTAAGTACTTTTCTTGAAATTACCAACTTCCACAAAAGTTCAATATAGTTAGGTCGATGTTTTTCTATATTAGCTGTAATGCATAGTTCAAACGCACACGATTACGTGGAAGTACGTGTCATGCATTGTATTATCTGTTTATTGTACACTTAATTTACAATAATAGTTATAATAGTTTTTCAATAAACAATCCTGGTTGATGATTAAATTATCACAGAATCGGCTTTAAACACTTAATACATATATTACTAAAAGTACATGATGCCTAAAGCATCAGGAGCTTTAGGATACACCAGAAAGCATCTAAAACGTAAACGCTTTTACTGGCCGGAAACGCCCTTAGGTTAAAAGCTCTTAAAGTTTGGGAACATTTAGAGACTGGGAACTATCTAATATGAGAATAAAGCTTGTAGAAGCTGGAGTGTTCTATCAGCCTGAAGCATATGTGGAATTGTTGAGAACCCAAAGGCCGAGAGTTTTTTTGGTTTAAAAATATTTAAGACTAAAATTGCCCAGAGTTTCCAATCTTCGAGAGTGGAAAGTTTCAAGACCTCTTCCAACTACGGAAGAATAAGTTTTCGTAATTATTCTTTTACGTTTACCCTTTACTAGGCCAAGTTTCTAGTATAAATGCTCGTACTGCATTGAGTTTTATATCCTTGGACGAAACTTGCTCAATCAGGGTCTTGTATATAATTTTCAGAAACAAATTATAAAGAACTGTTTAAGTCCAAAGCTACCAAGTAAATAAGTATTCGAACTTGCAAAAATTTTCCAAATTATTCAGTCAGTATGTAAATGGAACTAAAAGCATTTTGACTCGAGGATGTAGAACAAACAAAATGCTTTTAGCTGCGAGAGGCCATCTATGTTGACTTTATAATCTACAATAAATCCATGGAACCACTTACAGTTCATTTGTTACAAATTTAAGGGAATAAACGATACTTCACGTTCAAATCAAAGTAGTTTATTCATTTAAAACCTTTTAAGAGTTGTTATAACAAATTTTATAATCGTGTATTAGTTAAGAATATTACGATAAAAATATCTCTTCTGGCTCGGTCGAGACAAAGGTTGATTTTTCACGTATCTAAATGTCAAACTGGAGAAGTATTATTAGTTTAGACGTTTAATTTACACAACACCGATGGGACAATAACTCTAAATGTAGGAGTGTTAATATAATCGTAACGCTTTAAAACATTTAGTAATTCAATACATGGAAAAATTTTCAGAAGCTGATAGGTTTTTGTAACGTAACTTGATTTTGTTACAATTATTCAAATACAAATTATTTTTTAAAACATATACACTTGTAACGGGTCCATGTGTTTTATGACTATAAATGGCCACCATTTTGAAACCTTGAGAGTTACTGAAAAGTAATTAAGATTAAACTTTGCTTGAAATTGTTTGACAAGCACCGTAAGTTGTAAGACGGCTCTACCTCAGTTCTTCGGTTTCCATCGCCTGCCAGGTCAGGGATACTAGAACAGCTTAGGTCCGCAAGGTGCAACATGGGATTCGATACCACCGGCTACCATATAGTTGCCGACCAGGGACCGAAGTGGCTGGCTTCTGAACCAGTACATAACTTACGTCACGGGAGACCAAGCTTACATCAGCCCTCTCCGATACCAAGTAGGGGTACCAGCGTCGGCTTAAGCCATCTCAGCACGCTATGTACTGGGACAGTCGAACAAGACACGTAGTAAATGGAAAATGGAATAACTCCTGGAAATTTCCAACTTCGGAGATACAAGAAGGTAACAAAGATTATTGGTAAGTTAGAAAAAGGAGAGTGGAATCTCACTTGGAAAGAAAGTAAAATAAGGATCCCATTGAAGGACCCATGCAAATAAAAAAACAAAACCTTGTTGAATTTGGCAACAAGTTAGTAGGAGAAATATCACGTCCAGGTTGATAAATCTGTGGCTGCCATATATAACTAATAAAGATTATTAGCCTCTGGGGAAAAGTAAGACTCGAAAAGTAAATATTTATAAAAAAGGCTATTATGGATGTTGGGTACGTATTACTCGAACATAAGTTTTAATGTGATAATGAAAGTACATATTGCTTACTTATAACCAAGTTATTGAATTTATAGGTTAAGTATTATAGTACGGTAAAGTACATTAAAGTATTAAAATATTATAGTACATTAGATAAATACTCCCATAAGCTATGAAGATAGACGTGATTTTAAAGAACATAGATTAAATATTAAAAAATTATTATAGATATTAAGAACATAGATAGGTACTTAGGATGATAATTTACTCTACAGTTTATGCATGAAAAACTTAGATGAAGTGTCCTGCGAACCAGAAAAAATTTATAAAAGTACGCATGTTTCAAGTGCATGAATTTTATTATAAAGCGGTCTAACACTCAAGCTTTAAGTTTAACAATACATTTATTTGAAGAACAAATATACATCATAACTTGGCGTTTTCAAATAGCATTTGTCTACTTAAAATACGTAACTGCATCGTAATTGTAGTTTATAACGTGGAGGCGCTCTTAAAACTTTTATATTTTCAAAGTTTTATTTATTACTCCTTAAATTTCTAAAAGTAAACCATACTTGAATCCACCTGAAGGGACACAAAAGAATTCATTGAAATCCGTTCAGCCGTTTAGGAGGAGTTCAGTGACATCCACACGCTCACAAGATATATATATATTTTGTGTGTGTGTGTGTGTGTGTGTGTGTGTGTGTGTGTGTGTGTGTGTGCGCGCGCGCGCGCCCCGCGCGTGTGTGTAAAGATATATACTATCTTGTTGGTTTAAAATTCTCGTATTACGAGTATAATTACTTCATTTTTAACAGTGTATTACAAAAAGTGTATTTTATTTTATACATGAACAAATTATCTGAAGTTATAATAATTCGATAAATTAATGTGAAATGATTTACTTAATTATTTATTCATAATATTATAATATTTTACTCGTTCTATTTAATTATGGTAAACTTTGATTTTACGATAAAATACGTAAATAATGACGATGTGTTTTAATATTGAAAGGTGTTTACATACTCTTCGTTGTTATCTGTTTTCCGTATTATTTACTTCTCGCCAGTTTATTATCAAGCGACACGTGAGATAACGTAAATTAATTGTATTTTACGTGTTTTATGACCTGTGTTGTCAGCTATTGTCATTTATACAATCCATAAAAAATTCCGCGAGTGTTACGTATCAAACACTCATGCATTTGTTTGCTAATAGAACCATTTTGGTGTTCTTATAGTTTTAAAAGGATTACATAATATTTAACGTTTCCTTGTGCAATAATGTATTTAAAATGGAGATAGTGTGTTCTTTCTATGAATGCTTGCTCTTTTCCAATATTGCGATGTCTTAAATTTGGCTTAAATTTCCAAATTTTTTATTAGGAGTTATTTATCCTGGATCATTCTGAACTTTTACTTAGAGAAAATAAAATTATAAATGAGTGGGTAAAATGTATTTGAAAGTTGTATCATTTCACATTATTGGGCGGCATATTTACAGTAGTTGAAAATATGGGGAAACCGGGCGTTATATGATTAAAATGTTCGCTCAACGACTATAATTTTAGAAAACAACCGATCACATAGTAAACTCGTGCCAATAGCATAATGCATCAAAAAGTTTCATACCAGACTCTAGCCTATATGCAATTTTATGTGTCAGTAAATTGGCGAGAATACGTATCTTCCATTTTTCACTAATTAGGTATATAAACATTGATATAATTGCTAGACTGAACCTACGACAATATAGTGAACTGGGAAAAAGAGCATAATATTTATATAATAATGTACTTTATCAGGTTTACAGATATTCATATTACCGAGAATACTAAATATGTAAGAATTTAGGTTTCCTACAAATAAGCTCACATTTACATTTAAGAAATTATACTAATCGTAAATTGTATTGGTATACTATTACAGTTTACGTCCTTTTATGTTTCTGCGTATGGCAGCAAGGTTTTTTCACAGATAACCTTTTAATAATTTTATTTCGATTTTGTTCACTAATAAACATAAAACTACTGATACACATACTACACATACTACACATACTACTGATAAACATAAACCTTTTTTGGCGTACTTAAGAAAATCGCAATAAAATTTTGCCTAAATAATAACAGAATGTTATTAATGTTTTAAAACTGAAATATATAATCAAACATATATTTGTTTGCAGGACTGACTGCAGTGAAAGATTTATTTTTCAAATTGACTCCACAGCACAGTCATATATAATTGGGGTTGATGAATTATTTACAACGGACCCATAGGAACACTGACTGATGTTTTATTTATACATCTCTGTACAGTTGACCGGTTGAGGTAAATTGGTTCAAAATTATGTTACCTACTTTATATGTAATTTTAAAATGTATAATGCATATATAATGTAATTTTTCCATATCAATGTATTCCAATTCAATGTTATAGGAGTGTATGCTTTGTATTTTCAAAATTGTTATAAATATATTTCATTATTGATTTGAAAACAAAAAATATCAAAACAATACATAGGAAGATGCATATAAAAAATAATGAAAATAATGATTTATTCCGAATAATAGAATAACATGGTAACAAACTTAAAAACATCTGGTATGACTGGACACTTTCTTGTTAAAAAACACAAATATAAACAACACGTTACTTCTGAGTCCGTCTAATGTTCATGTCTGCTGACAGTGAGCGCATGTGTGGCGTTCTGTTCGATTAGCAGAATAAAGATCTATTTTCTATTCCATAAGTTAAAGATTACTTACATAATATAAACTACAGTATACAAAATATGCATTACCGCTTAAAATATGAAGGGCAGTATTATACTAAAACAAACAAGTTCTTAAAATTATTTTATACATTAAAAGAATAAAACAATTAATAGTTACAGCATTTAGGCCAACAATTGTTTTAAAAAAGCAATATCGTGATGACTAAACATCCAAATTTTACTTTCAGATAAAATGTTTATATTATTAGTTCTTTCATATGTTGGAGGTAATCCTAATTAATAAATTATGGTGCTATATATAAAAGAATGTTTTAAAAAATTATTTATTTATTTATGAATTCTGAAATTTTTCTATTTTATACTTTCTAGTTGCCTCTAAAAAGATCGTGGTATTCCATCCGTAAACTACACATAACCTTAGAACTTAATTAGTAACGATGTTGAATGGCGTCTTTTTAATATCTACATACAAAGCGGAAAGGAAAACAAAAGAAAAAACTAAAACAAAACAAAAAACAAAAAAAAACAAGAAAAAGAAGAAAAAAAACAAAAAAAAAAAAAAAAAAAAAAAAAAAGACAAAAAAAAAAAAAAAAAAAAAAAAAAAAAAAAAAAAAATAAAAGAAAAAAAAAAAAAAAAAAAAAAAAAAAAAAAAGAAACAGAAAAAAAAAAAAAAAAAAAAAATAAAAAGAAAAATAAAAAAAAGAAATAAAAAAAAAAAAAACAAAAAAAAAAAAAAAAAACAAAAAAAAAAAAAAAAAAAAAAAAAAGAAAAAAAAAAAAAAAAATAAAAAAAAAAAAAAAAAAAACAAAAAAAAAAAAGAAAAAAAAAAAAAAAAAAAAAAAAGAAAAAAAAAAAAAACAAAAAAAAAAAAACAAAAAAAAAAAAAAAAAAAAAAAAGAAAAAGAAAAAAAAAAAACAAAAAAAAAAAAAAAAAAAAAAAAAAAAAAAAAAAAGAACTGTCTCTCTTTTTACTTTACATTAGTATTATTGTAGAAGTGATTTTGAACAACCTTATTTGTTCTATTAACTACTTATTGCCCTCCCAACAAACGAAATCCAGATATTGCATTCTAGAATCAATTAAAGGAAACTATAAAGGTTTAATAGGTTCTGTGGAGGGAAAAATTCTTCAAAACGTAGAATTTCCTAATAGAAGATTTTAATTTTACAAAATTTCTTTAATATGTGTTCCCCAATTTAGTTTTCGTTAATGTTATCCTTGATATTTGAACTACGGGCACTTTAGTGATGTTATCCAACAACACTTCTACCATAAAACACACGTCTCGTGATATTTTAAAATGTTCCCAAGTAAATCCTTTTAAATGAAATTGAATATTTTATTAACATTTAATAACATTTTATTTACTAGTACACAAATTTTCTAAGTGGACCTCAAATCGCAGTCTGTCATTAGATAAGATTTCGATATATTTATTTTGAAAGAAAGAGCCGTGTCTGCAAAAGACTGGAATTTCCCTTAAAATTTATCTCCTAACAGTCCTTTATAAAAATTAACACAATGTAGCAGAACATACACGATCAGGGGAACTCCGGCTGTGCGGGTAGCGGCTCACTAAGACACTCGCACTGGGACTCGTGCTCCCGGGCGTGAGAAAACAACGGAAAGCTGGGAGCATCCCCTCACACCCAACGGCTCATTTTGGTTAATAAGATTTCATGATTTACCAAACATGAAAATCGACTCGGATAAAGACTTTCTTCCACGCGGTACGTCTAAGACATTTTTGCAGAAGATTTGGCCTCATAATTATGATCAAAACATGGAATATGCAGGATTCTAACATGGGTAGCGAGGCAGCGAATCGACTTTTTTCAGATATCAAAAAAACTGAAAAACAAATCTATTAAATGTAAAAAAACAATGCCTTAAAACCAGCTCCACTTACAGTCAACTAACACGACTCGATTGTATAAATTATGATAGGTATATTGTTGAGTTTCTAAATGTGTATTAATGTTTATAGCATTGGACCAACTATTTATTTCTGTTGACTGGTTATGTATTGTTATTATTCTTGTTATTTATGTTGTTTTAGTTCTTTATATTTTATGTATATCACTCTGTTATTGTTATGTAGTTCAAGTTAGAGCTAACATAAGTTGGGTATATTGATTATGATTTGTCATCTTGATTGTAAGAACTTGATTTGATGAAATATTTTGTAACCACATATGGTGGAACGTTGAACTAAATGAACTAAATCAAATACCAAATCAAAGCTTTCTAAAATCAATAAATAAACGGTAGATTCTTATACTACAAATATAAACTATGTATAAATTACAATCCGTTACCTTCCCCGGGCGTTTCCGTCGCTATAAACCTATTGAAACCGTATTGATTAGGGTAACCAAAACACTGAACTCCTAAAGGATACTTTACAAGCCTTAATATAAATATTTTTTCACAATTTTTGGAACAAATGATAAAAGGGCTGCTGGTACGCAGATTGTACAGTTTATTGAAATATCTTTCTTAAATATTGAATTTCAACACATGCTTTAATATATTGGGAAAATCCCACCAGCTAAAACTTTGATATAAAATGTAAAACTAAACCAGGAGATATATATTTTTGCTTACTTTTAGATAAGATGTCTTGATATTATCAAATCGGAGGATTTTTATTTTGTAAAGCCTTTTATAACTTCCGCCCCTTCACATAATGTAGTTGGTTCTATACAAAAAAGATGCTAATCTGTTTTAAAATTAATATGGCGATCGAGTTCTCTCAGTTTGCGGTACAGTTGCTTGACGTGATAACTGTTTGTTTATTTCATGATCAACAAGAATGGGTCTGTTACGGTTTCACATGTATCTATCAATTCGATCAATACTTTTGTTTTTGGTTAATCTGGTAATCATTGATAATTTTATTGCCGTGCAGAAGTGCTTTCAAATCTAAAATTTTTGCATAGGTACGCTTTTTTACTTCATCTACTTCCTTTCCAAGATTTGACTAAAACGATAAAAATATTCCTTCGAAAGTTCTGTTATACGGCATTCGTTTAAAAATTTTGTACAGCTGCTTTTTCCTATTTAGTTTTGACAAAAGTGTGTTATTTATCCATGGAGTTATGGCTTTAGCTCTTTGTAACTTGGTTACTCTATTTACACATTTTTTACAACTACTTATCACATTACTCAACATATCATGGAAAATATTAAAACCTTTATTTACATCATTTTCTTTGTAAACCTCCGCAAACGTAACTTTTTGCATTTTAATTTTTACTAAGTTGTAGTCAATAATAAATTTACTGTCTGAAAATGGAACATTGTTTTCTACTTTCTCTTCATCATATTTTGTGTTCATGATTTTTAAACCAAGTAAACAATGATCAGTCAATGCGATATCAAAAACTGCACTACGAAAAAATTCTAAATTTTGATGTCTTATAAAAATGTGATCAAGGCAAGTCCCTGAGTGGGAAGTTATTCTAGTAGGACAATTGTTATTTGTGAAAATCCCAAACCATTTAGCATGGTAATATAATTTTGGCTTGCTAAAGAATCCCCTAGTAGGTCTATAATAAAATGGAATTATTCGCTAAAGCACTTATTTTTGTTTGCAATTCCTGCGTAAAATTGTTTTCTGGAAAACTATGTAGCCTATACATACATAATAAATTAAAAAAGTTTTATGCATCTGAATTTTTAATGCTAAAATGTCTGCAGTTAATAATTTAATGTCTAAAATGGTAACCTGTAATTGAATATCAACGTAGCAAATCACTCCACCTGCTCTATGTGTATTATTACAACAATGATATGTATTGTACCCTTGAATTTGATATAACCCCACTTCATCACTACTTATCCAGGTCTCACAAAGAACTATTATACTGATTTTTGCTTTTAATCGACTTAATTTCCAACAAAAATGTATTACAATTTTTCCTCAAACTTCTAATATTTACATAAACTAAGTCATGACCCTCCTCGTCAACAAAAAAAAAACTACTCAGTGAAAATAAATATTCCGACATTAAAAATATTTATGTTAGCTAGGAAAATACAATAATTTAATTTTAAATTTAAAAAGAAAACTATACTATAAGAGGAAAACAAAAAGCTACTTTAGCATGATAACAACAAACTCTGACTTAGCTACACTTTAGCTTTTCAATATCTTCGAAGCTGGTAATCCTTTTTACAGGCCCTCCCTCATCTTTCCTGGCGAAGAACTTGGCGTCCCTGCACCAGGCGAAGGTGTAGCCGATCTCACGGCACTTTTTCTTAAGCTGGGAGAGGAGTTGTTTGTTCTCGGGTGACAGATGATCTTTGATATAGACGCGCTGAGCCGGGAACCGCTGATTTACCTGCTGAGCTGTCAACGCTGGCCTCTTCGTTCGGTACTTGCTGATCCACTCTTCCTTCTTCGTCCTGTTGGTGAACTGTACAATGAGGGCAGGGTCTCGGTCCCTCCTGAAGGATGGGACGCCGTGCGCTGCGGAGATGTCGCTGTCTTGCATCTCCACTCCGATAGTTGCGGCCAAGTCCTTTAGCAGATCCTTTACACATTCTTCTTTTCTAGTTGGAAGACCGTTAATTTCTACATTATTAACTCGAGAGTACTGCTCCAGATTTCTTAGTCGTTCACGAAGCTCACGAACCTCACTGGATAGAACAACAGTTTTACTTTTTATCTCTTCATTTTCTTTCTTAAGCTGTGCAAACTGAGTATTTAACTGTCCCATCAATTTACAGGAAGAATCGATCTTATCAGAAAGAAATTGTAAGATGTTGTTAGTTCATTTACATTAGTTCTAAAGGAAACAATTTCGCCAAATACCTCTTTCTTGAAACCTTCCATTTCAGCAAAAACTTCTTTTTTAAAACTTTCCATTACTGACAGAAGAAAGTCCTTAGTCAAAACATTTGAAGCTACTGTTAATGACTTTGTACTACCTTGTGAAGAATTCGCCTTGCAGTCCCTACACTTAAACTCTTTGGACGAACGTGTTTTCTTCTCATACTCGCCTTTAACGCACTCCGCATGAAAAACAAAACCACAATTTCCTGAGCACTTCACATCACTGTCTTCATTTGACACATTTTTACAGACGCCACAGACTGCCATTTTTAAAATATTTAATAAAAATCACTTTTCAGACTTGATAAAACAAGCGAAACACGCACAGTTGGACTAGGTAGCCTGGCTAACCTTGAACTGATAACAGAGCTCTTATCGGGTCGGCTGACAGAGCTGGACTGAAAGGACATAAAGGATGGAGAAAGGAATTTATAAATGTAAGTACAGAGAGATATAATATTCGTTGTTTAGGAAAGAATACAGGACGTAAGTTTCTATAATTTGGCTTTGGATATCTGAATGACCGCCTACTGTTTAACTAGGGTTTTATATATAATTATGAAATGTTTTTATGATTAACATAACCAGCAACTGTTAGTTGATATAATTCTTAGTTGAATAAATGAGCTAGCAACTTACGGATAAATTAGTTTGCGTTTCGTGGTCTAGTAGTTTATCAAAAATTAATACAACATGAAAGTAACCAAAATAATTTTTATAGTAATTGTTTGTGATTGAGTGTGTGTGTGTGTGTGTGTGTGTGTGTGCGCGCGTGCGTGCGTGCGTGCGTGTGTGTGTGTGTGTGTGTGTGTGTGTGTGTGTGTGTGTGTGTGTGTGTGTGTACGCGCGCGTTATAAATACACACTTTCCGTAAAAAATATTTTTTAAATTTTGCGTTTATCCCCCTTAAATATTTCCCCCTCTTTGCGTACTAGACATGCTCTTATTTTTCAATAAATAATGGAATTTTAAATATCTTAAATTAATAACATGTTTGAAAAAAGAAGAGAACCCTTACTCGACAGTTTTCATCAAAACCTCTCTAAAAAAAGTAACAAAGTTTCTTATTAATAATTTACTTACATAATACATATATAATGTCATTGCAATGACAGGGATAATGTGATGTTGACAGAAGCCTAGAGAATCAGGAGTACCATTAGTTTCTGAGTGGAAAATAAAACATATTACCTATGAGAATTGGTTCCAGTTAATTCATTTTTATTATTTTTATTTATTTTATTTTATTTATTTATTTACAACGGACATACTCTCCATTTTTACATTCAAGATCAATATGCTAAATTATTATAACTTAACCTAAACAAAAAATTCCACAACGAAACATGTGAAAGACTGAAAAAATATTACATAATACTCTATTGCAAGGCATGATATATGCTAGAATAAATACGTATATACATGTTTTAAAACTGTAACAATACCATAATGAAAGAACGCAACAATAAATAAACTGTAACAATATAAATAACATAACAATAGAAATAACATATTAACAGAAATAACATAATAACAGAAATAACATAATAAACTATAAAATAATATAACAGGGATATTCATAACAATGTTTCAAAACAGCAAACAGTAAAATAATAATAGTGATAAGATAAAACAGAGAAATATGAACAAATATGTGTAGGCATAAGTTAGACAAACAAACACTGATGGTATAATATGATAGACATTAAGTGGAGGCATTTACGTTGGTAGCACTGCACCTTTCACTTTCCACTTCATTGTTCTCACGCCATCATGGAACAGGTCGACAGTTATAGGCAGGTTGTTGCCGGCCCTCTGCAGGCGTGCCACCGTGCTGTTTGCTGCAAAGTTTGTCCCATAGTGTTGCCTGATGAAGAGGTCATTGGAACGAGTGCTGGATGGTGTCTTGAAATTGAGGAGTTGAAGGACGTCTGGGCAAACCATCTCACCGTTCACCAACTTATGGAGAACCACTAAGTCGGCTATTATCAATTTAAGAGGTTACTGGGTGGTATGTAATTTATTGATCTTTACTTTATTCCCACACATGTCAATATTGTACAACATGAAAACGAAAACAATATATAAAAATACTATACTTGTGGTGTTCTCTATGCAAAGTGTATTTATAATTGCCGTTATTTCGGCACTGAATCGCATATCTTCACTTGAAGTAACAAAACAATGAGTGGCTGAATTGACTCATGGATTGGGATGAAGCCAACATAATACATCGGGAACCAAATTTATTTAAAAGGAAATTAATAGAGGCAACATGCATTAAATTGGCAGACCAACCAATCAGTCAACCATCGGTACATCGGTACAACTGGTCAGTCGTACGTGGTTGGTCAACAATTGCAGACGTATTGTGACCTGTATTCTGTAATTATGTTTTAATGATTAGTTCTGTGTTTAGTTTTGAATTACGTGCATGTTTTAGAGTTAATAAAGTTGACACACAATATGGTGGTTGTGTTTCCTGATTTAGGCGTGTCACAGCGCTCTGGTATGATTTGTTTATATTAACCTAGTTTGTAATATTATGCGTTAGGTTAGTATTTACCTGAATAAGAGATCAGATAACAGATCTCAAAAAGTAGTGTTACTGATATTTTGTTTCACTGAACGATATAAAATGTCCGGAAAAATCATGTTTCTTCTGAATCCTTCCATCGTAAACAAATTAACTTTAAACAATGAATTAACGCTTTATACTAACCAATTACAACCGACTTGTGACACAGTGAACGTATATACCAGCTGCTCAACGCCACTGGAACTCCTTTCTACCTTTGGATTTGCCATGAAATGGTATTCATATGAAGAAAATGAGCGTGAAAATATTTTAATGTTAGAGAAACTATAAAGTAAACTAACAAATAAGCTACTGCTAAACCTCTTCCCTAGACGTCATCCTGCCATTACCAGTGCTTGGTACTCATGGTAACGACAAGAGGAAGTCATTAGGATTATAACATCGTCATTATAATCTGGTATGTACCAGACGACTCTGACATATCTTTGCGATAATGAATATCTCTTGTTTTAAACATTGTAGATAAATTTCTAAAGTTGTTGCATTAAGCATTGACTCAGTTTTAAAGTCATAAACACAGTTTTTTATGTTTCCTATGTATGCAATAGTTTTCTTGTATTACACACAATAAATTTCTCACTCTTGTTGTTTTCTCTCTTTTTTTTAGTATCAGAAAAATGTACTTATTCAGGTTACATATAAATGAAGATTTTCAATATAGAAATGAATATTATATGTACTAATAATCATGACAAAAACATGCGGTAGTACTGAAATAAACTACAAATACTTATCGGATATGGATTACTCGAAGTCTGCATATCCTGCCAAAATAACCGCTAATCACCCTCCCCCTCCCACTCCCACTATTCACCAATAAGTACCAACAAGAGACACCATCAATCTTCGGTACTGGGTTTTCCCTACATGTAGTTACCATAAATCTCCAAGCTTCTTCTCTATAGTGGACAGATATGTTTTTCACGACACGTCCATTTTATTGTATATTTCAGTGTATAACATTATAGGTATATACAAGAAGTAGAAAGTTCATATGATTAAACCACAAAAAGTTTTACTTTAGAAGCAGAAAGCTTCTTTAAATTTGTATTTATAAAACTTTTAGGCCAAGTAAATACCTGCCCACTAGAATCTGCTGTTCTGTGGGACGTACCAGACTCTAAAAACCTTTTTTAAGATCTTCCGTTTATACAATTTTATAATACCTATAGGCCTGTGATAGCTTAGAACTCTGGAAACTCCCAGCCTCTGTGAGCTGACAATATCTAAAGGAATTTTGTCAGTAAGGCTCTTGGCTTCTGGCTACTTAAATAGGTGTATTAAAGATTTCTATGCTAAGGAGTTTCTTTTCAGAAAAATAATATTAGACAATAAGTTTAGACAAATTTACAAATAAAACGGGATAAAATTTTTTCACAAATGTGGATAGTCACCATGTATTAAACATTACGGCAGTTACAGTGTTTTGAACAGTTATTTCCGAGTCATTACAGTGTCAAGGCAAATTTGTGAACAGTTCTATAAACTTTCTACGGTGGCTTTCTTACTGACTAATGAAATCTAAGTTACGTGCAAGTATTGTTTGTAAAAATGTTTAGTTTCTATCTATTAGACGTAAGAGCAAGTATCGTAATAAAATCTAGATATATTAGTTATATTGCATAATTTCATACATAAACACACCAAAAAATTTTCTTAATCTCCCCGAAATTCCATTATGAGGGTGATTGCATTGGACAGTACGCAAAAGATAACAATTTATAGTAAATAACTTCGATTTCAATATCATTTTTAATGTCATACTATAGCATATCAAACTTGGACCAGCTGTAACTGACACTACTGAAAACGCTTAGTACAGTGTGGGTGAGTATTATAAAACCTATCGTGAAACTGTTCATGTCGGGTTCTGCTGTCGTGTTGTTTTGATCTAGGACTATCTATCTCTATGACCTGTTTGGTTGGTTGTGTTTGTATTTGACGGAATAAGAAATACCTAAATAATTGTCTGTGTAATGTAAAATGGGCATTTCCAGTGAATTTTAATTTGAAATGTACGCCCACAATCATTTAATGTCGTTTTAAAAACACCTTTTTATTAAAGTAATCCCACCTTCACAATGGTTGTCTTAATTAACCCCAATAAAAATTAATGAAATATTAAATTTTTGAAATATTTTTAACAAAGAACTTTCAGATTTGAGCCTATTTAAAACTGCTTTTCAAATTGTATTAGCTGTATTAAGGAGTATGGGAAAATAATTTTAAATGTAGGCCTTTAAATGTGCCCTTAAAATTGTTACACTATGTTTAGTAATTCAATTATCAGTATTAAAATATTTATAATGGAGATTAAATCGTTTCAGTTGCGAATATAGAATAACAGCAACAAAGGCAGATAAACAAATTCCCTTTGGCATTCTTTTGGAATAGCATAAGATGATCCCTATCAGTAATTTTGTTAGGCATTTGCCGCATTAGGATCTGGAACACTAAAAATTTGGCAATATCCAAATGTGTTACATTTATCTATTTGAAACATGCATTTATCGAAAAACTTTCATATAAATGTTCTATGTCAAAAATGTTCTGGTTGGTATAGAACACTAACTTTACAGGGGAAGACAAATTCCTTAAGGCACATACCTGGTTTAAGTCAAAGTTATTTCCATGGATTTGATCACTCGATGAACCAGATTTCAAGTAATAACGTTCAGCGTAATTGAAACTGTTAGTTTAAAGCGCCAATGTGTTGGGACTTTGTCTTAATCTGTTAATCTGGCCAAAAACGTTGTATCCTCTAGACAAATAGCTATTACTATTTATACATAAATCATGTTACAATATTTTATCGTTTCTTATTTAAACGTGATAACTGGTTTTCTAACTTAGTAGCTGTTTAGATGAACATCAACATAATATAAAATACATTGATGTTAAGTAAATCGTTTCAGAACTTCGCCAGACGCTTCTATTTTCCAAACAACAATGTATATTTGCAAATGACTTTGCAAATGTTAAGACAATAAAGAGATAGCTGTTTAAACGACACAACATTTACAACACTGGGTGTAATCCCAGAGAGGATGACATATGGTAGGGACTGACTTTAACCGTTCTACATTGTTGTGTATTAATGTGTCTTATAAATCATATTTTTAGCACAGCTTGACATTCGGGATTACTCTGTGAGTACAATGTATCTTTCTGTAATCTCACTCATGAGCTCTGTGTTTGTCTATGCTAAAACTTGGATTGTACGGAAATAATTTTCACAATATTCTTCTGGAATATATTGCGTAATACAGGCATAACACGCAATTAGATTATTTAAAGTAAGTGTGATTGATTTCAACTTGTGTTTTAATAATTTCTGAGTATTTGAACAAGAGATATTCAGCGCTTAATATTATTTTAAATTTGATATTTTATTTGTGATAAACCATTGCTGTACAACACTATTTGGTCATTTATAAGCATTTCCATTATTATTTGGGTAAAAGATATATGATACTAACCCGTTTTTTCGTATTTTGGCGTCAAAGGTCAAGCATATATACTTATGAATGTACCAAAATCATCCCGGGAGCATAATCTAGAACTAAAAGTAAACAAAGGTTATGGAACCACGTACACTGCCTTTCTGAACGACTATGGTCAGTCGCCAATGTTCCAAAGATAAGCAGTTTTATAATACGAGATACTGTAAAGACCCTTATATAACATTAAAATAGCATTATCATTAATACTAATACTAATAATAATATTGTCAAGACTTGGGTAACAGTTGCTAAATCAAAAAGAAAACATTAAAAACAACTAATCTTTCTTGTTGAATATGTATCAAAATTAAAAATTGAAAAATATGCAGTCAATTAAATTAAAATATGAAGACTTTACCGACCTACTCATTCAATATGCAAATGGGACTAAAAGCGTTTTGACTCAGTGACTTGAGAACAAACAATTTGCTTTTAGCTACAAGTGGTTTATGCTTTCTTGCTTGCCTTAAAACGTAGCAAAAGTCCATTATTTAGCCGTTTTTAATAAGTATATGTTAGGCACAACATGTTAGATTTAGCCCATTAATGTACATAAGTTATATTAATGTGCATTTTCGGTATTAATGCACATAAGCTCTATTTCTGTAACAATGATTATATCATTAATTGTTAGAATAATCTATATTATTAAAACAGTTTCTTGATTTTTGTAGTGTATGTACATAAATCTATTATTTTAAGTACATCCTTCGTATCAATTGGAAGCTACCATAATATAGACGTTTATGTTGTGGATTTAAATACATCCATCTACTCCACGGTCTTCCAAATTTATAATTCTAATCTCATGAAAATACAGCTTAAAGCGGTTAATTACTAAAACACTGAACAGGCAGTTATTCTCAATCCGCAAGCAAACTTTATATTAACTTATTGTTTATAACATAATATGCATATTATGGAATGCCCAGAACACCTAACACGATAACTACCTAGCATTATTAATGTATAACCATTTATTACACTGACAGCGACAGACGGCTTATGGCGCAAAACATTGGTTAGTGTAACTCATCATAGAACCACACTGAATATGTTTACTACTTTTTTTAGCTGAATAGGTCTTATGCAATACTTATATATATATATATATATAAGTATTGAGACCGGTTCAATACCTATATCTCCCCGGCTCATGTGTGTTTTATATAGTGTATGTGTGTGTGGTTTATTGGCTGCAGAGCCCACTGACCTTTTGAAGGCGTTTGGCCTTTCCGGTAGAGTGGTAGAGACTCCGAGCCGTGGTGTACAAGTTAGGAGTAGCTCCAGTTTAATATTTTGTTTAATTAAGTGTTTGTTAGTTTTGCTGAGCTGTTCTCCTTCTGACATGTGCGGCTAAGTTTACGGCCCCTCACTGATGAGGTCCAGGAAATGAGTTGATTTTCTGCTGTCATCTCTCCATCATGCGTGGTCGCAGAGAACCTTCGCTTTTGCACTCTGCTGAAGGACGGCCACCATGATGGACATTTCTACTAGTCTGTGATACCCTGCTCATATTCTTTATTTATTTGTTATTGTTATTGTTGCCATTTATATTGTTTATATTTTGTTATTTAATTTTAAGTTAGTTTTAGATAATATTTAGTTATTTCTTGGATTTCATTAGGAGCCCGCCCTTAGCCGAAGGATACCGGGTGGAATTGGGCATTTTCTTGTTTCAAATTATGGCGTTTCTAATTTTTGTATGCAGGTGCACCTGACAAGGATTGTTTGAGGTATACTACTGCAGGCACTTTTTATTTTTTTTATTTTTTTTTATTATTTATTAGTAGATATATATATATATATATATACCATTTATATTGACTGGATAGGCCTATGCTGTGTCTTAGTAAATGAACCTGAGTATACTGACCACGGTGTTCTTTTTTTACCTAGTTTTGTTTTTGATCCGGCATCCCGTTCGCCACCATGGGCGCGCGCTTCCTGATGGTTTGCTTGTGGGTGTGGCGAGCGGCGATGTACGGTTACAATGGTAGCAGAGCGTGGTTATAGCTGCTCTCTCAGCTGTCTCTCAGTTCTGGTTTTGTTTGTTGGTGTAGGTTAGTGTTAGGTAGGGGAAGGTTAGAGTACACAACTGTTTTTTTTTCATTAGGAGCTCGCCCTAGCACAGGATACCGGGTGGAATTGGTTTTAGTGTCTTGCTTCCTGCAGAATTACCCTTTGCAGGGAGCAAGGGACTCTAAATTGCTTAACCGCTAAATTTATCTAACTGTACTCTACTTCTCCCCTATTCAATGTGTTGTTTTGTTATATTTATGGCTTCTGTGTTTGTAGGTTGTGGTTAGTGTATATATTTGCAGGGTATCCTTCTATTAGGTAGCAGGTATTAAGTTCTTCACTTGGACCTCGTCAGTGTAAGCCTTTTTGTGAGTTGAGTCCACTTAGGTTACTAAGTAAATTGTTGCGTACGCTTTGTTGTTTATTGTTGTATTTATTTGTCTTAATTGTGTTTGGTAATGGCGTTTTCCCTGGTGCGGCCTGAACATCTACGCAAGCCCGAGTTGGTTTTTTGAGGTCCTGGCGAGAGGACAAGAAGCCCGAGGGAGATGTGAGGGCATTAAGAGCTCAAGTACGGGGCCCCCTACTCCTGTATAGCGTTGGACTGCAGCTGGAATGCAGAGTTCCAAATTAACACAGAATTTGAGTTTTGTAAAACCCGAATGGGAGGAATTAGAAGACGATATTAATTTTAGTCACTTCCCATGTCCGGGTCAGCAAAGGCTAGATTGGCATCTCAGCTTTTACATTGGCGTGACAGAATAGTTTTACTTATTTCAGCTCCTAGTTTAGACTCTGATATTAAAAGTTGGGCTTTTTCGGCCAGTAACAAATTAAAACAAGCCTTAGATGGTTTGAGTGAGGTGCGCTTGGTGAAAGAGAAGGGGGTACTATTTACCGCTGTCACTCCAACGGAGGTTCCCCACTACCATTACTTTTGCTAACCATCCCACCGGCTCTTTCTTTCGAGCTCCCAGAGTTACTATGTCTCCGATGGGTAGTGGCTCTCCTTGAAGCGGCTGGTGAGGCATCATCTATAGTTGTGCCTTCCTTTTCTAGCTTTGGCAAACTGCCCCATCCTTTGGGGAGTGTTTTTATAACACTTCCCCAGAGTTGATGGGCTTGACACTAATTTACTTATCCATTTCCTTCTGGAAGTTTTTAAGCTAAGAGAATTTTCCTGGTATGACAGATTGCCATGCTTATGCAGATTTTAGCGCAGTTTTTCCTTAAAGGTCGCTTTTTTGATCGCCTTCTAGACTGCCTTAAGAGAGGTGCCACCTTTGACCAGTTCCACGCCGAGATCTTGGAGTTCTTTGTACCTGCTCGGGTTAGAGAGCGCTTTTTGCGGGTGGAAACGCGTTTATCGTCCTCAGGCACCAGAAGAGACGTTGAGCCATTTTGTCGGGGAGATACGGGATGTAGCCCGGGTGTTGCGCTTGAGCTTGAGCGAAACGGAGTTGGTGAGCCTTATATTTTGGAGGGCATTAAACCTGAAGAACGCTCCCGTTTGATTTTTTGTAGCCGACCTCCCGCATCTTTTGCGGATTTGGACCGCCTCTCCAATCATCTCTAGAGGGGTTCAGGATGCGGATATCAAAGGAGGCCATGTCGAGGCATCTTCCTCACTTCACTTGCCTCCGGGGCCGGTCCATGCTTCCGGTGCAGTCTGAGCCAGCAGCTGCTCCTTCCCGTAGGCAGCCTCCTACCTGTTATGGCTGCAAAGCAAGTGGGACATATTAGACCGTTTTGTCCACTTAATAAAAAAAACTAGTAAGCTTGCGGACGAGTAAGCCCGACTCGTGCCGTATAAAGGTAATTTTGAGGGCAAATATGTACCTGATTTTGATGGTAAAAGGGTAGCTGGTTTAATGCAGAAACAGAAAGAAAACAGAAAGAAATAGACTTGGGGACAGTTATCATCGTTGGCCGGAGAGGGAGGTTGCTGCTCTGGCTGCGCAGGGAGTAAGGGCTGCCCGCTCAACCTGCCCACAAGAACTGGATGTACATGTGGGGAATGTGGTGCAGAAGGCCCTGGTTGATTCTGGGTCAGCACGCAGCCTGAATTTCTTTGTCGTTTTTTGAAGATCTAAAGTCCTCTGGGCTAATACGGCAGGTTGAGCCTAGTTCACTTATCTGCTGGATCTGCTTCACGCACACCTTTACCTATTATCTGTAGTGCCCAGATTTCACATCAAAATTAATTATTTCTTCTGGGATTTGGAGCTTTTTGGTGGCTAAGGACCTGACTTTTCCTTTCATCTTGGGAGCAGATTTTATCGTAAAAAAACTGGCATGATTTTGGATTTGGCCTCCAGTCATGTTTTTCTTTGCTTTCGCCAGGCGGGTGCTCGTTCCCTTTTCAGATGTCGAGTCTCGTGGGACTGCTGCCTTAGAGATGGAAGATAAGAGCTTGACTCCTCCTGACCAACTAGGACATCTTACGCCGAAAGAGGCTGAGGACAATAAGGCAGATTTGTTCCTAGTTTTCACCTGAAGTCCTAACTGACAAACTGGGTACGAACAATCTCTTGGAATACGAGATTCGTCTTACAGACACCCGTCCTGTACGTTCCCATCCATATAAGCTGCTCCGCCCAAGATGGAAATTTCTGAGAAATATGATTGATGATTTACTTAAGAGTGGGGTAATCGAGCCGTCTTGCTCAAATTTTTCCAGTCCAGCGTTAGCGTTTCCTAGTGCCGAACAACCTAATAATGGGAAGTCCAGATTGGTCCTGGATTATCGAAAGCTCAATGCTCAGATAGAAAACTGACTCCGTGCCTCTCCCCGATTTGCATTCTGCTTTCGACTGGTTTGGTAAGGCCAAGTATTTCTCCATTTTTTGATCTTAATCAGGCATATCATCAGATTCCTCTAAAACACGAGTCTCGACCTCTCACTGCCTTTTGTGTGCCTTGGAATTTGTACCAGTTCACCCGAGTGCCAATGGGCTTGGCTGTGGGAGCCCAGATACTCACCAGACTCCTGGATTCTATCTTTCATGATGTCAAATTTTAAGTTTGTGTTCAACTATATCTGGATGACCTGCTTGTGTACAGTGAGAGTTATGAGGAGCACTTGACTCATCTAGAGGAAGTTACTAACTAGCTGCGAGAGTCTGGCCTTACCGTCAATCCTGAAAAGGTGAGTTTGCTCAGCCCTGAATAATATCGTTTCTGGGTCATCTTGTCTCTTCTCGAGGTGTTTGTATTGATCCAGGAGAGAAACCCCAGGGAATCAGGGAGTTTCCTCCTCCTAAGGATGCCAAGGGGATTGCCCGTTTTGTGGGAATGATAAATTTTTTATCGTCGTTTCATCCCCAATGTTGCTGAAGTGGCGGCCCCCTCTGAACTCTCTTAGGAAAAAGGGTGCCAAGTTTGAGTGGGGTAAAGCGCAACAGACTGCTTTTGAGCAGCTGAAAAGAGGCAGTGATGCAGCCTCCAGTCTTGGCTATGCCTGATTTCAGTCGTAAGTTCGTCTTGCAAACTGATGCTTCCTCCTTAGCCGTTGCTGCTGTTTTTATCGCAAGAAGTAGATGGTATCCGGCAAGCCCACCCATAGCTTATGCTTCACGCACGTTAACCCCTTGTGAGAAGAAGAGTTGTTCTGTTTATGAGCTGGAATGTTTGGCTGTCGTGTTTGGAAATAATAAGTTCAGGCGTTACCTAGAACATAAAGAATTTTTTTTGGAAACCGACAACCAGGGCACTTTCTTGGCTCCTTGCCCACCCCGCGTCCCGTCAGCTCGGGAAGATTGGTCGCTGGGTAGTCCAAATTTCTGCCCTTAAGTTCACAGTGCAGCACGTGCGAGGCACCCAAAATATCATAGCGGACACTCTGTCACGCATGTATCACTTACCCAACGACCACCAGAATTTATCAGAGCCGTGCCATGTTGTGGCGTGCTCCTAGACTTGTTCCTTGGCATTTTCGGACATTGTTCCACACCAACTTAAGGATCCGAGCTGACTGCTGTCATCAATGAGCTTAAAAACGGAGGTGCCCACCCTCCATTATTTTTCTGTACCGAGGTGCTCTATGCTGCCGTGACAAGCAGCGGAGAAAACCTAAGTTAGTGCTGCCAAGCTTTCTTGTACCGATGGTCTTTCAGTATTTTCATTCTTCTCCTGTGGGCGGACATCTAGGAATTCATAAGACCATCGCGAAGATTAGGGATCAGTTTTCATCTGGAAAGGTATGGACCGGGATATTGCAGCTCGAGTACGTTCTTGTGAACTGTGCTCGCTAAGCAAACCCGCTCAAAAACCAAGTTGGGTCTTTTGTCATCTTGAGGTGGCGGAAAAAAAACCTTTGGAGAAGGTTTTCATTGACTATGTTGGGCACTCTCCCGCGTAGCAAGTCCGGAAATTAAGTTCCTACTTGTTAGTTGTGTGGATGCCTTCTCCAAGTTTGTTTGGTTGTTCCCATTGCGGAGTGCTACCGCGCAGCTCACGGTGCAAGCACTTCGTAACCATTTTTTTCAACACTTTAGAATCCCCCGCCACCTTAGTTTCCCGATAATGGTTCACAGTTTGTCTCCAATATCTTTAAAAGAATGTGCTTTGGGCACGGAATCCGCCATGTGACTACTTCCCCTTTCTATCCTCAGCCTTCTCACGCCGAACGGTTTTAATCGCAATCTTCGATCTGCTCTCATTGCCTTTCATGCGTAAAATCAGACCACCTGGGATCAACAACTACCTTGGATCCAATTTGCCTTTAATACGTTCCCAGCATGAAAGTCACAAGGCGGTACCTTTCGAGTTATTATTTGGCTTTCCGCCAAACAACCCTTTGGCGAACCTTTGGAAAATTAGCGATCTTCTGCCACCTCCTGGTACTCCCAACGTGAAAGCCACTTGGGAGGCAGCCAGGCGGGAATCTCATTCGGGCTAGGGAGTTAGTAAGGAGGAAGTACAACCGAGGGTCGTATTGCCAATCCCTTCCAGGTGGGGGATCTAGTTTACTGCAAGGCTCACCCAGTCAGTTCGGCTGTGGATAAAAGAGCTGCTAAACTTTGCTACAGGTGGACTGGTCCCCACCCGCATCTTGAAGTTTCTGACTCCGGTGACTGCCCGACTGGGAGATCCTCAGTCCGGGAAGATTTTCAGGAAGGCGCACATATCCCATCTGAAGCCTTGCCGGAGTCACCCGTGATTTCCTCTTTAGTCTGTGCGGGAGGGTTTTAGGTCCAGAGGCCTGATCACCTCTGCTCTTTCTTCCTGATCAAAGTTCCTGTTTTTTTCTTTGTACCCACGCAACTCTTGGAGTGATTTCTTGCCTCCAACTGGATTTTCTTGGTTTTCCCTTCTGCAGACTTCAGGGTTTCCGGTTATAATTCTTCAACCATTGGGGGGGAGAGGCATTTCGTTGTTGGTTTCTTCATTTTGAAGAAATTAACAGAGGGGGAGTTCCTCCTTTTTGAGGGGGGAGTCTGAGCCGGTTTCAATACCTATATCTTCCCCGGCTCATGTGTTTTTATATAGTGTATGTGTGTGTGGTTTTATTGGTCTGCAGAGCCCACTGACCTTTTGAAGGCGTTTGGCCTTTCCGGTAGTAGTGGTAGAGACTCCGAGCCGTGGTGGTACAAGTTAGGAGTAGCTCCAGTTTAATATTTTGTTTAATTAAGTGTTTGTTAGTTTTGCTGAGCTGTTCTCCTTCTGACATGTGCGGCTAAGTTTACGGCCCCTCACTGATGAGGTCCAGGAGATGAGTTGTTTTTTCTGCTGTCATCTTCTCCATCATGCGTTGGGTCGCAGAGAACCTTCGCTTTTGCGCTCTGCTGAAGGACGGCCACCATGATGGACATTTTCTACTAGTCCTGTGATACCCTGCTCATATTCTTTATTTATTTGTTATTGTTATTGTTGCCCATTTATATAGTTTATATTTTGTTATTTAATTTTAAGTTAGTTTTAGAAATTATTTAGTTATTTCTTGGATTTCATTAGGAGCCCCGCCCTTAGCCGAAGGATACCGGGTTGGAATTGGCATTTCTTGTTTCAAATTATGGGCGTTTCTAATTTTTGTATGCAGGTGCACCTGACAAGGATTGTTTGAGGTATACTACTGCAGGCACTTTTTATTTTTTTATTTTTTTTTTTTTTATAGTATATATATATATATATATATATATATATATATATATATATATATATATAATATATATACCATTTATATTGACTGGATAGGCCTATGCAGGTGTCTTAGTAAATGAACCTGAGTATACTGACCACGGTGTTCTTTTTTACCTAGTTTTGTTTTGATCCGGCATCCCGTTCGCCACCATGGGCGCGCGCTTCCCTGATGGTTTGCTGTGTGGTGTGCGAGCGGCGATGTACGGTTTCAATATATATATATATTTAATACAGAAAAATTCATTAAATTTAAAACAGGTCATATATTTGTATAACCAGTAACACTGTGAACATCGTTGTGGTTATAAACCACTCTACTTTATGACGAGCTGCTGCCAAATCCCACTGTTATGTATTATAAAGATAAAGAACCAAAAAAACAATGTTTACTAGAAATAAGGTACTAATTGAAGTGCTTTATGGAATGGTATGCATGAGCCATAAACTCAACATAAGTCCATAAGTTTTTTGGTAGCTGATAAACTGCAAATGCAATGTTTCTCATTGTTGTTGAACTGGGTAGCACAGACAATCCTCATTGATTATTTTAATGATTCTAGTTGTGTTTGAATTTCCACAATTAGGATAAATTAGTGAATAAGTTTATTAAAATATTGTACTTGAATTGCGAATTTTGTTACAATATAGAAAAAAAGGAACCTGGTAACAATATGTGTACAGAACTCTTAGGCATTATTGATCAATTCACGGGTTACTCACTGTGAGGTTGGAGTATTCGACACCACGTGACGTGTAATAGGCTTAACTTAGGTTTTGAATCTATAGCTCATTTCATTCTTGAAATGTGCTGTGGAAAGATAGACGCACAGACAATGATGCAGAGCAGGAATTTTTATATTCTCTCAGGAGGCAAAAGATGAATTATGTAAGCCTACCACATGATAGGCTTCAATGATAACCAAACCTCATGGTTGAACATTTAAATAATCTAAATCAATTTTGTCCCCGAGGTTCTGCAACATGAGAGGTTTATATTTTTTTGTTAAATTTTGGTTCAAACAGCAATAAGCCAGATAGAGAATGCAACGCTACGGTAGACCAAATCATTCCACTGCCTTTAAATAGTCTATTGTTTCTATACGAGTTGTAAGTTTTTCGTTTTAATATACGAATACAAATATTGTTATTTCCCACTTTTTCTTGTTATCACCACGGTTATCCATAAAACAAATATAAAAATTTTCGTTAACGCAAAAAAATCCGCAGGATGAAATGTACCATTATAGAAATTAGTGTTGCCCACATATAACAGAAGCTTCATACAATTCTTCAAGTATACGTTAGGTAATTTTCGAGATATAGTGCGGATATAAAGACAGTTACACAGATATTAAACTTCTACAGCACTCGTTTTGTGCGCTTCAGTAACGCTCAGTCAATACATATGACAGTTTGAATAAAAGTTTGTAGTAGACTCTATGACAGTTAGGGTTACACTAAACTAAGTTTCGCGATACAATTTAGATATATAACTCGTGCTTTAAAACACATTTGTTAATATTTCATACGTTAAAATATCATATGATTTATGTATTCTGCTATTTTCTCGTTGCCTTTATGGTTACCTATAGGATCAATTTTAAAATGTTCGTTAATAGCCAACCAAATCTAATGCAGCAACATACTCTATCATCAAACTCTATGTTGTCTCTACGGACATGAAGTTTCGCAAACAATCAGCTAATAACTGTAAAAAGTATTACAAGGGGTACACAAAAGTCCTTAACGTACATTTAATCAATACGCATTTTAGGTTTGAGATCTTGTCTAAACAATGAAGTACTTTGATGATGTGCATGATATAATGAAATGTATTGCAGAAAAACAATACAAGTGGGAAGTTGTGTACGTGGTATGTTTTCAGTGAAAATTTTGCAATATTCAATGAGTTTATGTAGCGATAACAAATCAAACAGTGGCCAGACTAATTCGAAATATGTATATTAGATACTAATCGACAGAGACAAAGATGGGGTGTCAGGAAGATTGATGATGTCTCATAACTTTCCATCTCTCATCTACAAACTCACCCTTCAAAGCTTCAATAACAGTTTTAGGTATGTAAAGTACATTTATTAAATAAATAAAGGTTGACACCACACTCCCGTTTTGGAGGCAGCTGATATCCTACGATGAAGGAGCGTGAATAATCGCTTCCAGCAGCCGTCTGAAGCAGTAGCGCCTGATTATGTATGTTACACCTACTGATTCAAAATATGGGAGAGTGTACTTTTATAAGTACCCAATGCGCGCAATCGGTTTTTTGGTCTTGTGATTATGAGAGCTACTCCCATGATCTAGACGATTTTATAAGAATTTTACCTAAGAATAAAATCAACTGTTCACCCGATGTCGACAAGCTTTAAAGTTAACCAGATACTTGAAATAAAATAAAAAAATTGACGTTTATTTGAACCAAACCTCACAATAATTGGAATTTTTGTAAATTTACCTGCAGCATATGGGCTTGTCAAAAAAAAAAAAAACAAAAACAAAATTACGTGTTTCGTTTGGTAAGATATTTGAAGAAAGATATTATCTGTAATCTTTAAATTTTGCATCTAATTTCATTTCTACACAGAAGAGAATGATTTATCATGTGTATACACCTTCGGATTTAGCTGTTCTTAATGAATCCTATCACTCAGTAAACTAAACGCCTTTTTAAACCTAATAGCATACAGTGTATACGTTGTTTTTCGTGGTTAGTTAGAAACTATCTATATTGTACTAATGAGATGTGTACATTTTTATTAGTTAACCTCAATTATGTCGTTTGTTTTTTCAAAAAGTATACATAAATAAGCTATAGAAACCTTATTTTTAACTCCACAATTTATTTCAGTTTCATTCTTGTTTAAATTGATTAGGGATTAAATTAATTTTAATCAGAGAATTAATTTTGATTTCATATCAAGTTTTATAAAACTATACACAAATACTTAATAGAAACCAAGTAAATATCGTTCTCCATTATACTGCAGGCTTGAACGATTTAAATTTTAAGTAATGCATTTAGATTTTGTATAATGAAATACCTATATAAAATTTGAAAGATTTTCGAAAAATACGTAATTTAATATTGTAAATAAGATAAACAAGCCCAAGAAGTACATTAATGAGAGTAAAAATGTATTAAATTCTAGTCCAAATGAATATTGCTGTCATTGAATTATTGAACCGTATGACTTGTGGCGAAATATTTAATTTGAAATAAAAACTTCATTTTAATTCTTTTTAACTATTGATTTGTCCAAACGTCTCACGTTACATACAATGAACATGGGATCGATAACTATATTTGCATCAGATATTGGATTAGATAACAAAGATTAAGTCACTTTGCATTCTAGCGAAATAGATGTATGTAAGTTAGTAACAGTATTTTAAATTTTAATAAGCCTCAATTATAAAAAAATAATCCACTTTTTATTTTAAAATCTTTTAAAAATGCAGTCCTTGCTAAAGCGGCATTTTGTTCACAATACTTTACACAATGCAGGAACATTGCAAGGAAATAATTATGCAATTATGAGCGAACAATGCGTGCTACGTGAGCTGGACAAGTTATTTAGAAGGCAATTCAGAGTGTATTGGGGTTGCGGTTATTTATGAGTTAACCGTAATACTGTTGCTACAATGATTGTGTAAATAATATGGGAAAAGTATTGTGTTTTTGGCAGTTTTGAGTATAAAATAGGCGCGAGGAAAACAAGGAATTACTGTCGCAATAAGCATGGTATTGAATATTATGATAAAACATATTTCTAAATATTGTTTCCTTCAGTAATGTAAGATACGTTTTATATCACATAAATATTGCAATGGAACATTATTTTACAAACTTTAACAAATATGAAATTCCGGTTTATAAGAGAGTAGAAATGTACTAGTACGGAACAAGTGGACAATAATTGGTATAAGATAAAATCCACAAAGAGCTTATCTCTCACTTTGACTGTGATTAATTGTAGAGGAAAATAAATTTTAGGTTGGAATTTCCAGTTAGTAATAATTTATTTTTCCTTATTTAACCCAGATTTACCATGAAAATAGTTTGGTATGGAAATCAAATCTGAATAAAAATATCGTTAGAGACTTGTATAAATTGTCTTCCCTTTTAACTGTTGGCCGGTATACACTGCTAAAGTTATCTGAGAGGTACTCATATGATAATTCGGAACGTGACTGGAGCTTAGTTTGTCTTGTACGGTGCTGTTGTAGTTCGTAATATAGTTAGGAAGTTACAGGAAGCAAAGTTCCACTTTATAAATTATCTTAAGACTGTTATTATCAGTAAACAGGAAGATTTTCGAAATATTTCTGGATTAAATATTTGAACGAATAAACCCTTATAAGCTGTGTATTACCGATTGAAGATAGAATAACTATGTAACTATTCATACCTTCGTATATGAATCATATATATATAGCGAACGAAATTAATGTTGTCACTTTCAAAAACGAATTTTACAATAATAAAAAATAAACAAGAGTCTTTATTGACCATTCACTCGCTATTTTCTTTATGGCTCGACCAAATTTGGTATTCCGGGAATAAAAAAGGATTTGTTGGTTACAGTCAACTACAGATTAGACAGAGAAGGCAACAAACTGCAGGGAAGCCTGAATTATTAAATTGTATTTAATTTCGTATAATATGATCATATCACCTCGCACCACATTTCAAATAAATTTGAAAGTTAAATAAACAGTGGAGCATGTCAAGTTTAAATGCATTATATTTTATTGTTACAGAGGGTTACCGTAATATTTTGTCGATAGTTAAACATTTATTTATAACTATGAAAGAGCAAATATTACCCGCATTATATATTTTATGATACGTGTTTCATGTAATTAACTGCAATAATTCCTTCATTATTACCACCTAAGGAGCATGGAAATCCCTTCGAAATGACGCGGCTTACCTCAGCTGTCAGAAGATACACGGCAGTGACTACTGAGATCGGTTGCCTGAGATTGGGTGAAACTAAATGAGTGGAGAGGTTTAAAAATTAATTCTTTTTTCTCTTACAAATTGTCTTTTACGAACTAAAATTTGAGGTGTACTTCATATAATTAGTTTGGATATTTTAATCAAAACAATAGTGAAATTTGAACTTTATTTATTTTGCGTAGACGCAATTACATGTTCGTTATTATTTCTTGTTTAAAATAAGAATTAATAACAGTTCCAAGTGGTTTTAATTTAAACTCCATATGCGATGTTTAATTAAAAAAATAATACCGTTTTTTTATTTTAAAGACAAATTATAATACGTTTATTTCGTTAGAAGAATAAGCTGAGGAAATGTATAACTGGACTTAAAACATGTAAGGTCTTTCCATCTTCTGGGTTAACAGAAATTTCCGGTTGGTTAAGGGTGGGCATTAGAGTATACATTTGCCAAGATCCCATGGAAGAGCAATATGAAGAGGGGATAGTCGCAGACAATATTTTGTGACTGTCATTGCAGATTTATAAGAATGTATAAACTTACATTACATTAAGAAAAGTGAACATAACTTACTTTTACAAACCTAGCGTAGAGTTCTTATTATTTACGTTAATCAAAAAATGAGTCACAAAATCACAAAACATTATTAAATTTTACATTACGTTTATTGTCAACTGCATACGTTACCCGGAAGTGTAATACGAGCCCGTGTGCAGTGATTTAAGTTTCGTCCGGCAACTGGGTCGTAAATAATGTTTTCCATATTTCCACCAGCTGTGAATCTTCCCTTTCCTTCCACTATATGAAATGAAAATAACCTTAAGCTGAGTCATATGCAGATATATTGTACCGGTCGCAGATTTATCTCCTCAAACAAAGCGGGAAATGGCACTAAATCCAATTTTTTAAAGGAAATCTGTACGTTACTTCAAAATTTACTGTAAAGTTAACTAAATTTTTCTTAAAAAATTAAATTGGAATAAAATCAAAATTATAATTTGGATTTAAAATTATAATTTTTTATTTTCAACTAACTGTTAACCGCAACTTCTTAAGGGACTTTAAAAGTCGAGGTCCATAATATTCTTTTTAAAAGTAGTCTACTTACGATAGAATATGATGTGCTCTATGGAATTTTTCTAATGTAGGTATATATATATATATATATATATATATATATATATATATATATATATACATCTACAGAAATATATACTTATGCCATACATATATATATATATATATATATATATATATATATCATCAATCATAGATATATATATATATACAATGTGTGTACAATATGTATACAATATGTACCTGACGTATACCTACTTACCAAACACAATCGGTTTGTGACACTATGAACATAGAACAGCTGCTAAACATCACTGGACCTCTTTTCTACCTTCAGAGTTGGCATTAAATGATACCAGTTTCAAAAACAGGGCATATAAATATTTAATTTTACATAAATTATATAGTAAACTTACTCACAAATAAACAAATGCAAACCCCGCCCATAGAACCCAGACTCTATCCCAACCATAAAAACAAATACAGCATTTACATCCAGGAGACAATGCCCATTGCTTGGCGTACTAGATTTGGTTGAACACATCATTTACTCTTAAAGAATATTTTATTTACAGTTCACTCATGATGGTACTAAGAATTTCCAAAACAAACATTCATACGCAGAAGTCAACTTTCATGCAACAATTAAACGTAAATCTCAACAGCGTTTTACCATTAATGTGTGGTGTGGTATTATGCATGATCAGCTGAATGGACCATTTATTTTTCAAGAGACGTCCTATAGACTGGTCACCAAGACCCCTAAATAATAAGCTGTTGGATTTTGCATATAGGGATAGATGAACGAGAAAATTTACAAAGATAAAGTTAATTATAAGAAGTATATTTTGTACAGGAGTTTCAGATATACATACACTGGTCTGTCAATTTACAAATTTATCAAATCGCAGTTCTTTAGTTAAACATCGACATAAGAAGCATATCATTGGTGATAAGTAACCATTATTAACTTTTTACTACAAATATAATGTTACAATTTTTGTGTTCAGAACTTTGCTACACGTTTCTATTTGCTTACACAGCAATGTATAATTATAAATTACTTTGCCGTGTTAAAACAATAGATAGATCGTTGTTTAAATTACACAAAATTTACAACACTGGTTGTAATCCCAGACCGGATGATATATGGCAGAGACTGACTTTATACGTTGTGCTAGATTGTGTATTAACATGTCTTATAAATCATATTTTCAGCACAGCTTGACACTCGGGATTTCCATGTGAATACAAAGTATCTTTCCCTAATCTTACTCATGAGCTCTCTGTTTGCCTACGTTAAGACTTGGATATATACTGAAATATAAATATGCAACAGAAACTGATCGTGAATTAGGTAGTAATCTTCTCACCATTATTCTGAAATGTATTGGGTAATCTAGTCATAACACGAAATTAAAATTTTATAAAGTAACAGTTGTTAATTTAAACTTGCATGTACTTAGTGCTAGTATATTTGGACAACAGGGATTCGTTGTTTATGTAATTATAAATGTGATACATGATTATTATTTATTATTTCCTATGCAACAATAGTTAGGTTAGAGAAATTGTCCCCTTAAATTGTACTGCAACCTTCATTTCACATTTATACATCACATTCCAAGTATAGGTGATGCTTGTGAACCTACCAAACCTTCCTTGGCTTAATCTAGCAGTAACAATAAACAGAGGATACGGATCAACACACACTGCTTTTCTGACCGACTCCAACTACTCGCTAATATTAGACTATTAGAAATTTCCACAGTTATAAATTATTTAACAATTTAAAGCTTTATATTATATTTTAAACTGTATTAAAATAATTTAAAAATTTCTAGAAGTTTGAACCTGTTTTTTTCACAAGAAAATTATAATATTTAAGAGGTTATAAAATTATTTTCAGTTAGTTTTAACCCGAGTGAGTAATTTATTTAATTCGCACACATGGTCAAAGCAGCGTGCTCAGAAATCCGTTTGTAGACTAGACTGAATGTTACCAGATGTATTTTGTATACTTGGTAGTATCGGTGACAACTACAGAATCCACTTGTACTCAGTGTACAGAAGCAAAGTACACATTGTATTCTATTTGGAAGTATAGTATTATAACTATGATTATCACCATATATTTTGTACGAAAAATATTGTAAAATATGTATTGCCTTACAAATTTTGAAATTTAAATGCCTAAATTAGTAGTCTCTTTATTATGAAGGGTTGTTATGTAAGGTTAGATTAGATAGTGAATTAAATACTAAGAAAAGGTGATAGTTGCAGAGGAAAAATCTAGGATAGTGAATTATAAATTTGATGAATTAGAAATAATACTTTGAATAATTTGAAAGCTCTGTCATATTTGTAATTTTGCATGACTAGTTTGTTCAAAATATTCTAACAACTGAAAACATGATCTTATTCATGATTTACAATGTTTATTTTTAAGAATGAAAATAACGATATATAGGGGTTTTTTGTGAGAAACAGGTACATTGCGAAGAATAATCAAGTTTTACATTCAAAACTTTTGTTATTTCTAATTAAATTAATATAGACACAATTTAATAGATTTCTAAGCATGTGACGATGTTTTTATCAATCTCTGTTGCGTAATAAACCGATAAGAGATACATGAAAAATAAATAAATTAATTTTCATGTTGAACATATAAGAATATTTTTAAATTATTAAATCACACAAAACTGAAATAAAAATCTGCAGATTTGGCTAAAAGCATTTCGGTTCTGTTACTTGGAAACATGCTTTTGGATACGATTTGTCGATGATTTCTTGAATGCCTTTAAATATAAGAAGCCATTTTCAACAACTACTCGTATATGTTAGGTACACATGGTGCAATGTATATTATATTAATGCACATGATGTATATTATTGTACATACAGTCTCTTCCTGTCATTATATGACGTAAATTCTCTCAATGGTTGATATCATCTTATATATTACGAAAAGAATGTCTTGATTTTTGTACGATGATTAGAACCATTATTTTATGTAAATACTTGGCATCAAGACGTTAATTTTTTGTATTTTAGATTCATCCATCTACAAAACCCAAGATTTGTATAGTTAAAGGTGAAATAAATAAATATTAATATATGAATAAAAATTTGGGTCAAGAAAATTATGTATATTTTAAAGAATGGTGAATCGGTCCAAAATCATTTTATGTGTTAAAATATTAAAATTATTGGATAATTGTAATATTTCTTTTATAAAATAATAGAAAATAGTTTTTCTCTAAATAAGATCTCCTCCTTGAATAAAATATTCGATGTGTTTATGTAGCGATGACAAAACAAACAGTAGCCAGACTTGTTTGAAATATGTATATTAGATGTGACTCGACAGAGACAAAGATGGAGTGTCAGGAAGATTGATGGTGTCTCGTAACTTTCCGTCTCTCAACTGTAAACTCACCGTTCAAAGCTTCAACAGCAGGGTTTACAATATAAAATCGATTTATTAAATAATCTCAAGCTTAACATCACACTCATGCTTGGAAGCAACTGATATCCTACGCGCTAAGAATAATCGCCTCCTAATCAAACTTTATCGAAACTAACTATCGGTATATTTACTATTGGGCTTCATCTAACGGTTCAAAGAACAATCCGGTTATGTGTTCATACAATGAAAAATGGCTGACGGCTTCTAGACTGTTTTTTTCTCGAAACTGGACCAATTATTTAGTAGACAATATGGAGTGCGTTGGGCCTACAGTTAATTCTGATTTAACCCTAGTACTGTTACTCGAAAGGTTGTTTCAAAAATCTGGACACAGTATTTGTGGCAATTTGGACTATGAACTCTTACAAGTGTGAGAGAGTACAAGGCATAGTTATAATAAGAATAGTCTCGGATATTATGAGAGTAATTATATTAGTTTGTTATATCATTCTATAATGAATGATACGTTGCTATTACAAAAATAATAAAATGGATAGTATAATACTGAAATCTTTTTAAAATATGAAAATTCTAGTCTATAAAAGAGCAAAACTTTACCAATACGAAATAAGTGGACTAGACGTTGTGTAATATATCGTCCTCAAAGAGCTATATCTAATTTTGACTGTAGTTAAGTGTACTTTGTCCTATAAAATTACTTAGTTTTATAAATAAACTATGAATAAAAATAACATTATATATATAGGGCCTATATATATATATATATATATATATATATATATATATATATATATATATATATATTTCTTATCATCTTTCAAAGCAATGTCGTGTAGTTCTCTAAAACTGACTGCCATTTATAATAATAAAATGTTACTTATATGTAAAATTGGGGTAGGGTACAATAAGCGGACCCGGTTTTTCATATCGAAATTGGCAAAAGATATTACTTAATCATAACCATCGCTATAATAATAAATCGATACTGATTAATTATTTTGAACAATTAACTTAAAATATTCTATACCAAAAGCTGTAAACACTTTCTTCTAATTTTATATATGTATATACATTTTCTTAAATTTAGTAACTTTTTCCATTATTCGCTGCAAATAGTATCTGAGAGATACTTAAATGGTAACATCAGAACGTGACTGAAATTTTTATTTTCTTGTACGATGCTGCCTTATTTTGAAATATGGTAGGTTTTTCTTTTTAAAATGCCAACAAACATAAATATGACCTAATAAATTGTTTATTAACATAGAGCATTACATGGAATAACTACCATCTGTATGAGAATCGTATGGTTAAAGAATTAAAGGTCTCAATTTCGTAATAGCATGCTACTATTGTAGAAAATAAACGAGAGGTAATCTCTCCTTCACAACACTCAATCACCCTTTAAATGTATGCCTCAATGAGTCTCGATTTACAAGAAATCAAAATGGATTAGTGATTTGTTGGTCATAGAGAAATACTAAGTTACAGATTAAGTAGATAAACCACCAAACTCTATTGAAGCCTAAAATAATGCAATGAATTATATTTCATTAGAGACCCACTCTAACTTTGAACGGATCCAATACATTTAATATAAGTTTTTATATTTATATATTTAGTGTATCATAAAAACTAATTTATAATCTATAAGCTTTCATTTATTTTTATGTTTAAGATTCTGATATTGATGTAAAGGTTCGTTTGAGCTTCTTCCTCTCTGATTTTTTTTAATTTATTCAGACTAACACGTATTCAGATTGCTGGAGTCAATTTCGAGAAAACGACATACAACTATACCAGACACTGCAATAAAAGGAAGGTGAACTGGAACTAACCTCGACATTCAATTCGAATCAACATCTCCTACAATATATGCGCTATGTGTAGAAAACTCGGTTTCTCCACCGTGCATAGAGATCGTGTGAGAAACATGGCCGTACACTCAATTGTGCACCTGATCAGACAGTTAGAATTCAACTTCACTTATTTATACGTGTTTCTGATGTTTGAGACGATGTAAAGGTTCATTTTGAGCTTCTTCGTCGGCAACTGTCTTCATTTCTTCAGACGAACATGACGTCAGATTCCAGGCGTCACGTCTGAGACAGCGTCAGATACCACAAGCTACAATAACAGGAAGGTTAACTGGAGCTAAATTCAACATTCAAATTTAATCAGCTCTTCCTACCGTAGCTACGTCGAAGTATTCACTTTATCTACTTGGTCCTTTGTAGGTGTTAGAATTGCTCTCTCCCTGAAGCCAGCTATAGCCTTACAACTTTTGTTATTTATTTCGGAATATATATTTTTAAGCAGTTCTTGAACGCTATTTACCAGAAAACAAATGTTTCCACAGACCAAATTTATTTTTCCATTGTTACTATCAATTTCAAGCATTAATTTGGTGACATGCCTGTTTTCATGAGTATACAAAGAAACTCATATTAGTTTATAAGTTATAATTAGTTTACGTATGATGGTTTATTGATGCATTAATCTCATCAGCATCAATCTCATCCTCTTGTCAAGAGCAGTAAGAATTGACTGAAGTCACTTAAGAACAAAATTGTACATCTGCTCATTGGTAAATTTATGTTTCGTAAATCGCGCATTGTTCTATCTAATTCTTCCACTAGTTTTTTACATGGTATCTTCATCCTAAGCAATTAATGAGCAGTAACGCCTTAATTTTACCGTATTACTCTGTTTTTGAATGCCACGAAACCCAGCTCATATCTTCAGTAGCAATTTGCATAGGGAGTTTGAACGTTGTATGTGCAGTCCTACCTCCTTCTATAAGTGTAGCTGCAATACCAGACTATGCGATGGCCAATGCATTTTTTTCCGATTGATCATATTTTGGGCTAAGATTAAGTTTCCTAATAAAGTTTTTCCCGCACCACCTGGAGCATAAAGGAAACATATTTTTTCTTCGTTCATATAAATCGATTTTATATTTCATCGAACTTTGGCTTGATCCAAGTTCGTGCGATATTTTTTTCGAGCAACATATAAACTTCTAAATGTTATATTTAATCAATGGAATTTCTCTTGTATATTGAGCATTGTGAAAATTCTGTTTGCCATATTATTTTGTACCGGAAAATCAAAATCTTTGATTCATTTAACAAAAAGTTTACTACTTTGTTTAATTCAAATAACGCTTCATCCAATATAATTTGTTCATATTAAATTTAAACCAATTATTTTAAATTAAATTATTGATTTAAATCTGACTATACAATTTTCATCATTAAATTACAATGTCTTCTGCCTCCAATAGTACATTTTTCAAATGAAAGCGCTCAAAAAATTAAAATTTTCGCATTATACAAATTGTTTTACTTTCTCTGAGTAAAACATTGGTGTATCATACCTAATAATATGCTCTATATAGCCGTCAGTACAAATCGTATTAAATTCCGTTATTTAGTTTAGAAAATACCCAAACATACCAACACAGAAAGCTACTTTAATTTGTACTATATATTGATTTTTTTATAATAAGATTATATCACCTCGTACTAAATTTTCGATTCAATTTAAAGTTGTCTACTTTGAGGAGCTTGTCAAATCTTAATTTGTTATATTTTATGCTAAGAGAGGTTATGTTAACACTTATTTGTAAATATGAAAGCTGAATTTACCTGCATGTCTTATGCCAAAAACAGCAACTAATCCTTCATTATTACCGTATTTTCACCATGGAAACCCCTTTTAGAAGACGCTACTTACTTCAGCTTTCAGGAGATGGAAGGCCCTGGCTGCCAAAATCGATTGCATTAAATTGGGTGAAACTAACTGAGTGGAAAGGTTTAATAACTCATTTGTTGGTAATGATAAATGTTATTTTGAAAATGGTAATTTAAGATGTACATCATATAAGTCAATTTGAAACAATAGTCTGATTTAAAGTTTATTTAAAATGTGTACTGGTATTAAATTTTTTTTCTGTTAGAAATATCTGTAATCTATGAAAGGTCTATACGTCATACATTTTACCAGCTTCTTCTTATTGGAAACTAAATACTTAATATATGATCAAACACTCGAATAAATGAAATTTTTTTTACAAAAATTTGTCATTTGTTGGAGTGTTTGATCATATATTAAGCATCTATATGTCATGTTAAAATAAAGAAATATTACGTTTATATTTTCATTTTTAAGAGACATACTAACACTTATAAGCTGAGGAAACGTCTTGAACATAAATCATGTAATGTTATCTACACATACTTTTTATAATATTCCGGAATATTCTGGATGGTTAAAGGTGGGGAATTGGGGTACCTTTTTGCGGAGATCTCATGGGACAACAACATGAAGAGCGATAGTCACAACGACTATCTTATTTTTACTAGGCAGAGTGGTCACAGGAGGGGTTTTCTCTCATATTTAAGCATGCGGAAACCTTCAGAACCTCACTTATTCCGGCATATAACTTCTTATAACAGTATTTCCTTCACGGTAAACTATAAATATCGAGCATGCTATCTATTTATACCTGCTTTATATTATGTAGTACCGCTCCAGGTGTATTGAGTTACCCAGGTGTGTCAACATCTGTGTTTGGTATTTTCTGTGTAAGAGTCTATGAGAAGGTATAAACTAGCCAGGATTGAACATACCTTAATTGTAAAAACTTAGATTAGAGTACTTGAATTAATTTGAAAAAAAAAACTAATAACGATATCGTAGAATGTTATTGCATAGTAATATTTTCAACGCAATTCCACAAGTTTAGTGTCAGCTGTATAAGTTGCCCGAAAAGTGGAATACGAGCCCTTGTGCAGTGATTTAAGTCACGTCCTGAAACTGAATCATAAATAATGTTTTCCACATTTCCAGCAGTTCTGACTCTTCCCTTTGCTTCTGCTAAATAAAATAAAAATAACTGGGACCTACAGCTGAGTCAAATACAACTTAGATTGTACCGGTCACAGATTTATATCCACTAACACAAAATCGTTAGACGGCTATAACTCCTATTATTTCAAGAGAAGTCTATACGTTACTTGAAACCTACTTCACTTAGAAGTTAACTTAATCTTCGTTTAAAAATAAATTTGGAATAGACGTAAAATTAGAATTAGGATATAAAAGTATAACATCGAATTGATTTGTATTTACAACTAGCTGTTAATTGCTGCTTTTTCCCCGATTTTTGTAATCCAGGTCCGTTACATTCTTTGTTAAATTTTTATAATGTAAGTATATACATCAGGTACATATTGGTAAGTACATTTATATTATATATGCATATAACAAACAAAGATGTGTATACACTTTATATGTAAAAATATCTGACAGGTCTGTAGTGAAACATCGAAGTAATAAGAATTGTATTTGTGGTCAAAAGAAAATAATTTTAACAGTGATTTAAGACTGAAGCACATACTTACTCAACAAATACATTTTTTCTTACTATAATTTTAACTCATGAGTTCACTGTTTGTCTTATTTAATAACGTGTCTTATAAATAATATCTTCAGCACAGCGTGACACTCAGGATTACTCTGTGAATATAATGTATCCTTCTGTAATTGGGCTTGAAACTTCATTTCTGTATCAGGAATACTGAGTTCAATAATTGCGAATATCACGCTATGAGGTGTGGTTAAGCGTTAGCGATTATGTTTAAAATGATCTTATAGCTGACCAGAAGGCAACGAGAAAATCGCAGGATAATTAAATTTGTAACCAGAGTTAGTCTATTCATAAGAGAATTAAAGATGCGATATGATAACACGTGTACCCTAACTATATGAACACATACAACAATAGTTTATTGTGGTTTGTTGTTTAGACATTTCATACCTGGTATGAAACTCAATTTAATCAATAAAAATTTCAATGAATCATCTCAATATGTAGATGTCTCAAGAAAACATGTACCTGTAGTCTAGTAATTTTTCAATTCGAACCGTCATACTTTCTACAGAGATCAGAATGAATTCTGTAACGAAGCATGTCCAAATATGGAATTTGGCTGAGCATTTTTGAGTCCTACCACTCACTAGGTTCACACAATTATTTATCTTCTGTTTATCGTGGATACAACAATATATTTTCCGTATCAACTTGACAAACCATGACACCACTCCTACCTAGTTTTGTAAAAAGTATTATTAAATATATTCTAACATTGACTGCAATACCAGGTTTATGGAATTATATTGTAATTGTTTTGTATTAGAAAACAATAAAATAATTATATATTGGGTTTTTGTGTGATACTGGTACAATTGCTTTACATGTTGCGGGGATAAATCAAGCTTTAATATCAGAAACCTTTACACTTTCTTTTCTGTAAAGTCCAAAACATGATATTCTTTAAATAATAGGACCAAATTTACGTTAATATAGAAACAAGTTACTGCAAAATTTGCTATCGTAGTTGGTTAATTAATCAATAATAAATACAGGAAAATCAATTTTTAAGTTTTATTTATTTATTTTAATCAAACATATAATTGAATAAAATACTTAAAACTGGACAGGAATACTATACTAAACACAATTTCTATTTTTTCTGTCGGGGATATAAAAATATATTTTCTGTATGATTGATTGTCTGCCGTTCTATCTGTCAATAATGAAATAAGTTATAAGCTACATACGACATACCATGACTTAAACTTCGTTTTGTTTTAACGACCCTTATTCGCCCCTGTCCTTAATCCTCATTCTTTTTAATAGAACCCCTGTTTACCAGAGTGCAGATTCCCTTATTGCCCTTGACCTTTTTATTTTCCGCCTTCCGCTATTACCGACGTCCTGTTGTTCCTAACTTGACTTATCTTAGCGTCTCCTCTCACGGCCCTACGTCTAGCTCTACACCATTCGTTTTCTTTCCGTCAATAAATCCTTATTTCCGCTACACCTAAAACATCTCCTCTACTCCCCTCCTACCCGTAAACAACCAGCGTCGTACTAATTTCCCCTGCGTCGTGTCCTAGTTCAACGTACCTCATTTTCCCTGACCTTTGCCAGTACCCTAGCGGTTATCCGTGTTTCCGCTTACCTTTATACGTTTCCTGTCCTCTGTCCTACCAATCCGCTTTGGGCGTCACCTTCAGGTAGTCGGCGTCGTCCTATACACACTTCCTCTTACAATTCCTATGTCCTTCGCTTTCCGACGTTACAATAAGCCCTGTCCTATTTTCCCACGATCAGTCCGGCTCCTCCGTCACTTGACCCTGCCCTGCGCCGCCGATGAAACTTCCCGTTACCTTATCGCCTTCCGCGTCTTTCCCCATAAACCTGACCCTCTCCTAAACTCTTCTACATGCCCACTTATTCCTACCTCCCATACGTCTTGCAGCGCCGCTTTACACAAGTCGGCACTTTTTTCCCTATGCCGACGGACCCCTAACGATCCCATCCCTGCAATAAAGAACCTGCAATAAAGAATACGGTCAAGTATTAAGAAACAGCAGCGTCCCCATTTCAACCAGGTTGGAACAAGCAGACTATATAACCCTACGGAGAGATGTTGCCGGCAACGCAGCAAGGAGCAGACAGACAATATTGGGGGTTCTGCGCATGCGCCAACCTGGCTGCTATATAAGGGAGACCATCACAAGTACAGTTCTCATTCGTTCCTGGAAGACCACGCCAGGTAGAGCAGCTCATTTGTTCCTGGGAGATCACCACGGATACAGCGCTCAGTAGATCCTGGGAAAACCACCACAGGAAGCTCTCCGTTACTCAGAGACCGACCACGCTTCCTTACTCTAAGGTACGAAAATCGCCCTGCACTAGAGGAATCCAAGCGCCTCTTCGTCTTTCCCCGCTAGAGCGATCCAAGCGGAACCTTTCGTCTTGCGCTTGAGAAATCCGAGCGCCTCGATCCTCTCACCCGCTAGAGCAATCCAAGCGGAACATTTCGCCCTGCGCTAGAGAAATCAAAGCGCCTCTTCGTCTTTCCCCGCTAGAGCAATCCAAGCGGAACCTTTCTTCCTGTACTAGAGAAATCCAAGCGCCTCTTCGTCTTTCCCTGCTAGAGCAATCCAAGCGGAACCTTTCGTCCTGCGCTAGACAAATGCGAGCGCCTCTTCGTCTTTCCCCGCTAGAGCAATCCAAGCGGAACCTTTCGTCCTGCGCTAGATAAATCTGAGCGCCTCGATCCTCTCGCCCGCTAGAGCAATCCAAGCAGAACCTTTCGCCCTGCGCTAGAGAAATCCAAGCGCCCCTTCGTCTTTCCCCGCTAGAGCAATCCAAGCGGAACCTTTCGTCCTGCGCTAGATAAATCTGAGCGCCTCTATCCCCTTCCCCGATAGAGCAATCCAAGCGGAACCTTTCGCCCTGCACTAGAAAAATCCAAGCACCTCTTTGTCTTTACCCGCTAGAGCGATTCAAACTGAAACTTTCTTCCTAAGTAACCGAGAACGGTTTTAACAACGAAAACCTTGAACTATGCAAAATTCCAAATTACAAACTTGGCAGAAGCGTACTGTCGCCAGACCTCCAAAGGAGGTGGTTTTGTAGCAATTTTTCTGAGAAAAAATTTAGTTTTCACAAAATTTACAATCAAAGAAACGACCGCGAAAGATTTCGAAGCAGTTGGGATCAAAGTACAAACTAACAGGTCAACATTAATTGTGATAGGGATTTACAGGTCTCCCAGTGGAAATGAAGATCAGTTTTTTTCAAAATTCGAAGTGTTTACTCACTGACCTGACTAACCATAAATACGATTTCGTCTTGATGGGCGATCTCAACGTGAAATGCGATGGACAGCAACCATCCATCCACCAAGCGACTAGTCGATCTGCTGAGGTCATTTGGCCTTGAACTGCTGGTCAAAACTCCCACGAGAGTGACGGCTACAACACAGTCGGCTATTGATAACATCATCACAAAACGTTGAAAATGTCACAGTATCGGTGGTCAACACAGCTATCTCAGACCACTATGGCCAAGAGGCTATCATTAGTGGAAATCAAATTGAGAGAGAACCAAGAATTACCAAAACAATAAGAGACACGAGGCCAGAAAAATATTGCTCTCCTCAACGTTTCCCTTTCAAAAGAAGGGGTGGAATTTTCTAAATTCTTCACACCTAGTAGAGCAGCAGTTTCAAATGTTCAATGAATGTTTGAATTTCCATCTCAACACCTGCTGCCCTACAAAAAACGATCAAACCTCGTCCAAAGAAGGTAAATAATACTTGGGTCACTAAAGAAATTCTGGTGTCGAGAGAAAAACTCAAGGTTTTTCTCCGAAATAAACAAAAATACAGCCACATGAACAGTTCAAAATCTTTTTTTTCGAAATTATAAAAAAATTTACAGGAAGGTGATCCAAGCTGCAAAAACGTATGATGTCACAAAATCAATTACTTCTTCAAAAAACGTTTATAAAACTGTATGGAGCATCATTAACAATAAACATCAAGAATCCAAGCTAATCACAGTCAAAATTGGGGACACCCTTGTGAGTGATGCCTCTAAGGTTGCCGACTAGTTTAAACGCATTTTTTGCGTCTGTTGCTTGTGGACGGGGCCCTCGTCCATCGCTGCCACAGGGGGAATCCCACGCGTAGACAGAGTCCAACAGCCTCAATGGCTCTGACTCCTGTAGTTGAGGAAGAGCTCGATAAAATCATTCAAACAATTCCCAGCTAAAAAATCAAATGATCTAGAATCGAGATCCATGTGGTTAATAAAAACAATGCTCTAAGCATATCGTGAAAACCACTGACTCAATTGGTCAATTTGTCTTTTAAGTCAGGAGTTTTTCCCTCTCTCCTAAAAATTGCAAAAGTGCATCCAATTTTCAAGAAAGAAAACCCCTGTTCAATAAATAACTATCGGCCCGTCTCAATTTTGCCTGTATTGAGCAAAATATTTGAAAAACTTTTTCTAACGAGAATGATTTATTTCTTAAATAAAAATAACCAGCTTTCTGAACACCAATTTGGATTCAGGAAAAATAAATCGACGATAGACGCAGTGGTGAGTCTGGTTGATATGGTTGTAGAGAGTCTAGAACGTTTGGATCACACATTAAGTGTGTTTCCTCGACCTTTCTAAAGCATTCGACTGCGTTTGACCATGAAATACTGCTTGACACATTACATTCTCGTGGCATCCGAGGTGTGCCGCTCTTATGGCTTAAATCATTTTTAAGTCAGAGAACTCAAGTGGTTCAGATCTCAAACCAATTTTCTAAAACCAATTCAACTGAGTTATGGAGTCCCTCAGGGCTCTATACTCAGCCCAATCCTTTTCCTGTTATATGTCAACGACGTACATTCATCGCTGCTGCATGGTAAAATTGTGCAGTATGCTGATGACACGACTCTCTGTTTCAGAGATAAACACACAAGAAGGTTTGGAGCTACAATCCTTTGTCGATATCAACAATTGTGTGCAATATTTCAATAGCCTCAACCTTCAACGAATTCTTCGAAATCCATCGTGTTGAATTTCACCACTGCGTCCAAACGGACTCCCAATGTGGGTCAGCCGTCATGTTAGCAGATTCCATATTGGAAGAAGTCTACTCCTCAAAATTCCTTGGGAATACTCCTCGACCGAGGGTTGACATGGAATAATCACATTGACCATGTGTGCGCCAAACTGTCCTCAGGAATATATGTTTTGAGGTCCTTGGCCCGGTACTGCCCCAGTCAGGTATTGATTGCGGCATATTATGGGCTAATTCACTCTCACCTTTCCTATGGAGTGGTGTTGTGCTGTGGGGGGCCTGTACAGGCAATAATTTCCTGAGGGTGTTCAAATTGCAAAAAAAAAGCTATTCGTATCATCGCAAAGTTGAATTTCAGAGAGTCGTGCAGGACAGCATTCAAAACTTTGCAACTGTTGACTTTGCCCAGTCTCTACATTTTAGAAACATCTTGGTTCTGTTTGTCTAAATGTGCCCTAACCAGGGGACGTGACATACACGGGTATGAGACTAGAGGCAGAGATAACTAACCGTAACTGGAAGACACAGAACGGTGGTTTATGAGCACTTTGCCTTCGCAGGCAGGTGTTCAATTTCCATCAACAGTTTGCCAAATTTTATTACAAACGCCCAAATGCCCAAGGCGTCAAAAGCTCGTCTTAAGCGCTTCCTGGTGTCAAATGCATTCTACAGCGTTGACGAGTTTCTGGCGTTTAACTGGGAGACCGCCCAATTCGATGACTGACTCCAGCGCTGAAAGTGGGTTGAGATTGGCGATGGATGAATGACACTGGTATGCATGAAAATTATGTAAGTTTGGACGTGGTGGTAATGTGGTATGCGAGTTTTAAATTTATAATTAATTCTGACGTTTGCCATACAATGTGTAATTGTGACGAGCAATTAAAGATTTGATTTGATTTGATCCTGCGCTAGAGAAATCCTCTTCGTCTTTCCCCGCTAGAGCAATCCAAGCGGAAACTTTCGCCTGCGCTAGAGAAATCTAAGCGCCCCTTCGTCTTTCCCTGCTAGAGTGATCCAAGCGGAACCTTTTGTCCCTGCGCTAGAGAAATCCAAGCACCTCTTTCTCTGTCCCCGCTAGAGAAATCCAAGCGGAACCCTAGTTCTTTCCCAACGCTTTTGTTTCCAAATTGTTATTGTCCACACTCCTCCTCATACCTTACTTGGAACCTGGGCTGTGATGATACCGAGCAGTCGTATTGAGTCCCCTTAGTTTAACTCTGCTCTCAATCTAAGCCTTTGGTTTTATCATTATAACTACCTTCTTCCGACCCCTGTGTACCGTTTTACTGGCACATGAGGGGTTAGCTTTGAAATTAAAATGTTTGTGAAGATTCAAAAAAAAGGAAAACGAAATCTTCTGAAATAAATAAAGTTCAAACTAAAATAAAACTTCTTCTTAAAAATAATTACTGGATTTAAAATTAAAATAAAAACTTCTTGATAACTTTAAATTCAAACTTGTAATATATTCGTCACTCCAAAAATGTACAAAGTTCTTACTGCTTGTCTTTTATTCAATTTTCAAAATTCAAAACTTTCACACTCTAATCTGATCTGGCAATTCTTCACTTTAATTTATCTTCAAAATACAATTTTATTTTGATACTAATTTTCTTTACTTTACTTTAACTATTACTTCTTTTCAGTGTTAGAGATTAAAAAATATTGCTGAAAGCATCTGTAACAACCACAAAACTCTTTTAGTATTTTTACATACAATTTTATATACATGTGCTCACTGCACCAAAGACTTTTATATTGCACAGATCAAAAGGACAAGTTCCTAAATTCCCATTAAATTTAATTTTTACAATATTTCTTTCCCCAAATTATTCAAAATAACTAAGAATGAATATTGACTGGACTCCAGTTAAAAGGTTCACTTACCCGCAGGTTCGATGACGATTAGCAAAAGATTAACTCTAAGCACTTTCAAAGTCTGCTCGTTACTATAACTTCCGATCAACTGAGACGGGAGATACGGGACGTCTACCTCACCCCACCTCTCAATTTCGTTATCAAACACTGCCATCTGCGATGCACGCCTGGCCAATAGCAGCCTATTTTGTACAGTCCAGTCCTTATCATTCTTCTGGGCCTACTCCTTCCAACGGTAATCCAGTTACCCCAGAATTACAATTTAATACAATCGGTACATCTGGAATAGTTTACCCCATTTCATGACTGAGACTTTCTGGGTCAGTTACGTTACGATACGAAAAGTCGTTACATTGTGTGAAACAATACTTAAAATATTCCAAAATTAAATACAATGTCAGTGTTATGCGTTTAAACAGTTTTTTCTGAAATATAAAACAATAAAAATAACTGTATACTGGGTTTTTGTAAGAAACAGGTACACTTGCTTTATATATTACAGGGATAAATCAAGCTTTAATCTCAGAAACCTTTACATTTTCTTTTTCACAACATTAAAAACGTTATATACATTAATTATCCACTATATCCAAGTTTACATTATTATAGAAATAAATTAATGCGTAATATGCTATCATTATTGGTTTAATAATGAATAATAAATAAACGAATAACAAGTCTAGAGTTTTATTTAAGTAATCTATTGAAACATATTATATCGTACATTGAATAAGAATATTCCAAGGTGAAAAAGTTACACTAACCTCAGATAAAAATCCGGAGACTCGCCGACCTAGCCGTTCACTATAAAAATAGAGAAAATTGTTTTGACTCTGCGGCTTGGAAATAAACACAACGCTTTTAGTCACAAATTACTGTTTTTGCACGCTTTTAAATTTCAGCAGAAATCTGTAATCATTTTTAGTAACTATATGCCAGGTTTACATTGTAATGTCTAGTGAACTTATTTTATTGTACTTAAAATATTTTCCTGTTATTCTGCAACTCTCTCAATTATTAGAATACTGTATATGTTTGAAATATATTCTTGAATTTAGAGCGGCGGTTTTATGTACCTAAAACTATGATTACATATCTCGTATAATATACATATATATATATATATATATATATATATATATATATATATATATGTGTGTGTGTGTGTGTGTGTGTGTGTGTTTTTGGAATCAAGCTAATGCTGCAATTCATTCTCTACTTTCTTCTGTGCTTTTGAAATTCATCCTATTATAGGACTCCTCCCTACCTATTTTCATGGTTCAAAAACTAATCTAAAGAGAATATCTGTTTAAGTTTAAAACAACGCATTAATAAAAATGCATTTAATAATCAGACATTTTTCTCAATCTACTAACTATATAATTAAGTGATTGGTTATATATGCATAGTTGGAATACCAAAGCAAAATACCGGCACCTGCTAAGAGGCTTACTTTTATAAGTATTAATAATGTATAACCATTTCGTCTATTCCTTTATTAAATTTCGGAAACAGTAAAATGTATTATAAAACGAAAATAGGTCATATTTGATTACTAAACACTGTGTAAACAGTCCCGTATTAAATAAAACACTCTACTTTATGACAAGCTGTGTGCAAATTCCACTGCAATTTATTAGCAAGATAGAATTTGCTACAAACATTGTAGTAAACACAACAATAATGTTTACTTGAGATAAGACATTAATTGCAGTGGTTTATGCTCTCGTTTGCTAATATAGTGTTTTTCATCGTTATTGTACTGGGGAGCTCGATGCACCTATCATTGATCGTGACTGAAAGACATCTGCTCATTACTATGATTTCGGTAGAGTTTATATTGTTTTAATTTTCATCAAAACAAAATTAAGTTAAGAATCGCCTAAAAATTTTAAACAAAACGCGTATTTTGTAACAATTATAGAAAATAATTATTTTTTATAGCAACTATACAGTTCACCGTTAGAATTCAAGAAATAATCAAAATAATAATCAGAGGTAATCATTTTAATATGTTTCTGAAGCAATAAATGAGTAATTTACATCAATTGTCGCGCAACAGGCTTCGCTGAATCTGCTTCGAAATTCCAAGTCTATAGCTAATTTTTATTGACAGACAGAATGACAGGTAATTGTACAAAAAAGTATTTTTTTACTTCCCACTGCACACACGATTGTATGTTAGTAGGCTAACTAATTGATAAGCTTGAATGACGCTTAGATAAACTCTCTGGATGGACAGGCACTACAATAGAACTCGTTCTTGTATAAGTCTGAAACGAAGTTTTATGCAAAATTCCTAATTGTTATTTAGAATAAGTTTTCAGATAAATTTAAAGAAACTGCTGTATGTTGTTGACATATTTCAGAAGTATGGTTACTGGAAAATCGGTTATGTATTTTCTGTTCAATGAAAGTATTTATGTATTGTAGATAAATACAACTTTTTCAATAACAACTTGAAAAAAAAACCACAAAACATGGTGGCTAGGTCACAACAACATTTGGAATGTGTTCGGCTACGCAAGCTAATTGTGTTTATACGTAATATGTTGAAATCTATCATGAGTATACAGAGTGTGTTAATAAATGTATTTATTCTAAATTTTTATCTTTGCCATTATTGTTTATTATTTAGACCAATACAAAAAATACAGGCTCACACTTAGCCAAACTTCATAGAGTGATATGCCCTAAAATCGAACTCAGTATTCCTTGTATAGAAATTAAGCTTTATGCACAATTCCAAATCTATAAGCAAGTTCGTTTTTAAGATAATATGCAAAAAAGCAGATAAGCAGACAGACATCAATGAAATTTCTAGTGATTGTTTTCGCTAATGCTCATTGAAATACCTCGTATTTTACATTTGGTAATAATTGTAAGTGATTAAAGTGTCAGTGGAAAATGCTTTCCTGCTCATACGGATAAGTATTTACCATTATATACGTCAATGAAATGTATTACTGAAGAATACAAGTTATTGTATATACTTTGGTTGGAATATAAAGAAACGCATGTTAAATGAGTCGAAGCAGTGATAACAAAACAAACAGCGAGCGGACTTATTTGAAATATGATTGTATATTAGATGCAAGTCGACAAAGACGAAGATGAAGAGTCAGGAAGATTGATGGTCACTCCCTAATTCCATCTGTCAACTGTAAACTCACCCTTCAAGCTTCACCAACTGGTAACTTTACTCACATGACTGCATCACTTAGAATACATACAAGTAAATATATTAGCTTTAGCAACATAAACTACATAAAAATAAATATTTCATTTTTGGTCGATAATCAGTTATACGTTTTGGCATGAAGCTTGATAACCACACTCACGTGTTGGGGTACAGCCAAGGAGGCGTATAATCGCCTCCTTAAGTTGTCTTAAACATTATGGCAAACAAGTGGCGGATGCTAGTAGTATCTGTTACAGCCACTGATGTGAAATATTTTCGCATATCTGAAAGTTGAGTAAGCACGTTGTGAGTGTTAAGGGGAGGGCAGGAATCTGTGTGAAGTGTGTTCAACAAGAAACGCCTTTCGATTGCTACGCAGAACAGGTAAGATATTTTAAAGACTATACGAATGAAAAAAACATCCAAAACCTCCATATCTGAAAACCCATGACTATTATTATCAGCAAAAACGGAGAATAAATAAGAAAAGAATTAAAAATTTATTTCAAAAATGTAATATCTTGTCGGTCCAACAGACCCTCCACAAATCTTCTATTTCCTTCCCTTCCATTCTCTTAGATGTAGACAGCCACAGTAGCGACTTGCCAGGTCTGGTGCGGCGGAGGGTAGGCTGGAGGCAGCGATGGTGGGACTTTGCAGCCAGGTAACAAAATCCTAAGAAGTTGCGTCTGGCAACTCACCCCTAGTGGGCAGTTTTGTCATTATTGCTTGTCAGCATGAAAACGTCTACCGACACCTGGAGCGGCGCATCACCAGCAGGCTGAAGACTGCCAGCAGGTTTGGCGTCATAGAATGTCGTCAAAGAATGTCAGAACCTGAGAGTCAAAATTTTTGCCGAAATTTTCTCAAAAACAAAAATCATGAAATTGGTTTCGTTGGCACATTTGGCACATGACAAATTTTGAGTTTAGTTGCCGAAACTAAAAGTTTTTTCAAAATGTTTTCGGTTGTGCAACAAAATGCACAAACTGACACCAACAAAGTCGACGACCTTTCGCTCATGGCAGACCCGCTGTACCCTGAAAATAGCAAAAGTCACCCCCATTTTTTAAAATAACGATCCGCCATATTACATCATGATGTTTTCAATGAGTAGGCTACGGTAACAGCTACTTAATTTATAATGAAAACTTTTATGCTGTATAACTTTCATACTAAATACTCCACTCGACTGAGTGACATATTGCTGGCAAATCCCAATGTAATTTATTAACAAGATAAGGAAGCACAACAATAATGTTTACTAGAGATAAGACACTAACTGAGCTATTTGTGTAATGGCATTCGTAAGCTGTCGGAAGCTGATAAACCGCCAACTTAATGGTTCTCATCATTGTTATGCTTGTAGTACATCATTGGTTACCAAGGGAAATAGGACTATGAGGAAATATTAAATCAAATGAACTACACTTTTATCAAGGAAAAGGATATATTGAATTAATTTGTTATTGTTTTTTTGTAATTACAGTTCTGTATGATACAATGTGATAATAATTTACTTTGTTTACGAATAATTAAAGATTAACTCTGTACAGTCATGATTCCCACTTTCTTTTTTATTTTATTTAGTAACTACCTTGCTATTAATTAAAAAAATATTTTTTTTCTGTTCCTACTCCTTTTTTGTGAAACCAGTGGAATATTTAACATTTATCTTACTGGTTTACTTCAAATAATAACATTAATTACAACATAAGTGCCTAGAGTTTGATGATATGTCTAAGTCAATTGATATTAATCCAAAACTGCCAATGATACCATAAGCCTGTCGAGTTGATTTACATAGCTGTGCTCTGATTGGTTGAAGCTTACACTATATAATAGTGGTTAATGCTGTCTCCTTGTCACTTGCTTCCAGATTTTTTATATATTAACCCTATAGTGCGCTACATATAAATATGAGGTATTTTAGTGTTCAAAACAAAGGCAGAGCAATCTATTAACCACTATTTATGTATTTTAAGCCGATAATAGGTCTCTAGTTTTGAAATAGATTTATTTGGTTTATATTCTCATTATCTATCTAATACTCAATAATCCGGCTGCCTGCACTATTTAGTTGATGACATAGAATCAAGTTATTAATCCCCAAGGGTCCATGCAATTTAATAAACCCCTTTTGTGCATTAATTGACATCACGTAACAAGTGGATTTCGTGGAAATTGTCTTTTGGTTTGAACATACGTGAATTCAATTCTCTCCTCTTCCATCCGCCCTCTCTCCCCTTCTCCAAAAATTGTAATCCGAGTGGGGTGTATTTCGTTGTTTTTTTGTGCCGGGCACGTGTCTCTTCAAACTCTGTTTAAGTAAGACTTTTATATCGATAATTAAACATTCAGATCTTGTTAACTGTAAACCGTCAAACCAAATCCATCAGTTATGTAGATTTATTCCTAATAGTTTTTAATTGAGTTATTTTATACGTGTAAATGAACTTAACCGTGATTATCAGCCTGGAGTAATTTATTCAGACCATACAAATGGGATGATTTATATAATAATGATTGCGTGAAATCCATTAGGAAACAAAATTATAAAACTACATTATCCGGCCATTAATTATAGCCATTCTTCTTCCACCAGTTTCTAATGCTCTAATTTGTTTATATTTTTTCGCTCTTCAGATGCATGATACTGGCTTTATACTCGTTGCAGTGAACTATTTACGCAATGTATTATAATTAAAAACACAACACATTAATGTGCAACTTATGTATTGATATTATTTTATAAGCCATATTCGCAAGAAAAAAAACCAAATCATGCTAAAAAGAATATTATATTAGATAAAAACATTTTTTATATACGCCAGACTTACCGAAATACGTATTAAATGTTGGTTTGAGCCATTTCATTGTTCACTAAAAATGTGTTTATTTAATATATTACAAATATTTACAATATTTAAAATATCTGTTTTTACATCTAATAATTGATCATTACTAGTACAAACAATAATTCATAGACAATCTTTACCGACAAAAAAATTAATATTGTACAAGTTACGTCATACCTGCATCTATATAATTTATAATAACATTTATAGTTATATATATATTTATATTTTCATCACATGTATTCACGCTCATAATGAAGATAAAATTACCACAGTGCAGGAGGAGCGGCTGCCGTACCGCCTGCCCTTGTCCATAGTGGAATAATCGGTCAGTGGAGTAATCGACCTTTTTCATTTGAAATGCAATGTTTTATTTGATCGGGTCGTTGGGCCAACGACCCAGTGGACTAATCGAACCTCTATAAATTATAAAACGGGTCGTTGGCCCAACGAACAGTGGTGTAATCGAACCTACATTCTACAATTTAACTTGTTACTGCAATAGGGTCGTTGACCCAACGAACCATATACGTTATTAGTATTTGTAAGTAAATTTTGGATCGTTGGGCCAACGAACCTTGATTGTAAATTTACTGTTTAAATTGTAAATACGGTTCGTTGGGCCAACGACGCATTTTAGTTATGTTTTACTTTATGAAACAAATCAGTCCTTACACCACTGATCGTTGGGCCAACGACCCTCTTATTTTAAACTAAACTAATGTTTGGGTCGTTGGGCAAAAAATCGGTGGAGTAATCGAACCGGACCCTACAAATAGAAACAAAACTTACTTTTATATATAGAATATTTAACTTTGTTTTAAAAAACTTTACGATTTTCTACTATGAGCGCCAATATACTGATAATAATCCTATTCAACATTACTCCTGACACGATGTTTAATATTTTGTACAGTAACTATCTAGGTATAATTAATACTAGGTAACTACTGCAGAGTAATTATCTAGCTATAAAATATGTAGTTCTTTTAGTATAAAGTGTCAGGTGAAATTAATCAAAACTTATTATACTATATGTGATTGTTATTGATTATCGAAGTTTCATTTTGGTAGAATTATGAGAGTTATGGTAAAGGGGAAATTCTAAGTAAAATGGAATTCGCCCTTTTCATCTTATGTGTTTTTTCTGTATTCTTACAAAAAGAAGCTGAGAAAACTCTCAATGTTTATATTCTTACAGAGGCCTTTTCGCTGGATATGGAGTGACAGATTATTCAGGAGAATGTGTATAGCTGGGGATAGGGACTTCCCCCTCTCGGGATCCACGAGGAAGGATTGTTGGTATTATATCTCAGGTATGTCACCTTGGAAGAAAGGAAGGTTCTGTACCAACGTTGGTGTCCGGGTTAGTACGCCCTTATTCCATCGGTCTTCCTCTGCAGTAGGAGGAAGTAGGTTTATTACTATACCTATAAATACACTTGGAACCCAATATCTTATTAAATATTCATAAGGCTGCTCATATTTTTGTGACACATCGGTTTTTTGCACCCAGTGTATTTTTAACTGAAAATTTGTATAAACTGGCTGGATGTCAAGAACGCAGCCAGGAAAAAAATTGGGAGGGGGTCCAGACAACTGATATTTTCCCGTATTCAATGAAAAGTAAGGTCCCATTTTGTACCTCAAAAGATTTCTTGACCCATCCATTTCTGTGTTGAGAACGATTTTACAGCAGTACATGTCAGTAATACTGGATTGTTTTAATAATTATAATCGTGTATAAAAAAATTATTTAAAACTTTGGAAAATTTTTCTGGACCCCTTGGACTCTCTCGCTGGCTACGTCTCTGCTAGAAGTAAACCCTCCTAGGGAATCGTCATACGTTACAAAGCTACGTATTTTTTACATATAACGGTGACAAATGACCGAAATCTTAATAATGTTAAAATGTTAAAAAATTAAGACGCGTCAGGATTTCAGTAAATTTATTAAGTAATCTTTAAATTGAAAAGATATACCTGACTAAAAATTACCTAAGTATGGTTCTTTATAAATACCTCAAAAAGAATATATTGTTTATCGCATGTTGTTGTTACGTTTCTTAAATGTAAATAATACTATACAAAATATATTGTTTTCTATATGCCATTAACACTGTCACTTGGTTTAGCCGCCTTTTACCAATTTTAAAATATTGTATTGTAATTCCATTCCTAAAAATATATAAGTAAACATTAATAATTACTACATACCTTATAATGACGGCTACAGAAATCAGAGAAACTGTACCAGCCTTACTGAAATATAAGTGACACTCAATAAAATCCCATAGGTGATCATGCACCATCAAAAAATTATTTTTAATCTATCTAGACGTGAAGTGTTATTCAAAATTTTATGTCTACACATTAAAAATTTCTCGACACATGATAAATTTACTTTTCATGTTTGATAGCAGTGTCTAAATAATACGAGTTCCGGTTATTTTGGTAAGAGTAATACAATGTAAGAGTGCGCTGAAATTAAATTTTCTCAGCGACTCTTAACGTTGACTTTCTACTCTATCTTTTTCAATTTATATAGTATGAATAAGCTACATATATAAATATGTTACATCACGTTAAACTTTCCTACTATTGTACTCAGCTTATTTACAAATGTATTGTTTTGCTATTTTCTCGTTCCCATTTTGGCCACCCATATGATCAATGTAAAAATATTTGCTGACGCTAGGTTGCGGACAAGCAGACAGGAAATTATCTTTTACAGCCCATCTAGTGATATAATTCGCTAAAGCTCAGCTAATTAGTCAAGACACAGTAGTTAATAGGGCTTTATATTTGGTTGATGTAACTCCTATTTACAAGTATAATTACGTGTCGTCAATACAGTACGAACTAACCGGGAATGGAGTGTTAGGCGAATCAGTTCCGAAATACTAATGAAACGGTACATCAATCGTAAAACGCGATCAGCCATGGTAATGAGCTACACTACTGATTACGGTTCTCAGTCAGTATTGACATCTGGTTAGGGAATATTTACAAAATAAAAGTTATATGGGGCTAAATCTAGTAACCGTGTGCATGTTCAAAACCGTAGTAATTAATCTTAAATAAAACACACGATTGCTCATAATAATTATAAGATTTTACTCTATTGAATTATTTATAAATTATGTTCTTATGTAACAATTTCAAGATTTTAGAGTAAATTAGATCATATAGAGACACAACTTTTTTGGATTTCCACAGTCCCAAAATTATACTGAAGGTCTAAATGCAATTAAACAAAAAGGTGTCGAATAGCATTTGCGCTATGATTAATATCTAATATTTATATTTAGTCATTTGTTTAGATCACTTTTATTACAATAAAAACAATACAGATTATCGATTATCCTGCGGATTATAACTTACAACTAAAAATGAGTCGCAATGTGTGTTGCTAAGCGCTAATCTTCAGACAGAATTGACCAATTAGTCCAATTCTTGTAGATTGTTAACTGATATCCGAGGAATGTTTATATGATGAGAAAATATTTTAAAGTTACTTGGAATGTTTTTGAGTTCAGAAAAAAAACTGTAGTAATTATGTATTTTGTGCAGACAGCAAATACAAAGTTAATATTAAAATGTTACTCCAAATTACGCCAGTAATGAATTCAAGACATCCTAAGCATTATAAATACAGTTTAAACAGAGAATAATACGCACCCATTAAACACATTCATACGTATTTATTATCAGGACCATCAGGCAAACCCAACGTATCACCGCAAGTTAATTTAAACTGCCAGAAATAGACATCTTTCAAACGAAGTAGGCTTTTCAGCCAAGCTTAAATTAGTATCTTATTCTTCATTGAGACAAGGTAGACCCGGCTATGGAACTGAAAATACCATAGAAAAGTTGAAGATGCTCTTTATGCTTTTTGTAGGCAAACCCACATGGTCGCGAAAACACATCTGATGACACACTCCTTGACAGCCTTGGCCAATAAAAACTGTTAGTGACATTAAAAATATCGGTAACCTTGTTTAGCTAAATTACCGAAAATTAGTAAGAATTACTGAGTTAGCTTCCTGACTACCCTAAGTGAGCATGTATAGAGAAAACGGAACGATTTATGAAAAAAGCATCATCCACCAGAACAATGCTCCAGCGTACAAAACTTCAGGTTTGAAAGGAACGATATTTGAGACTGTTGAAACAGTAAAAAAGCGATGGGGTTTACAAACAAAGATCAGCTACGCGAGGAATAAGTGCATGAGCCAGATGAAATACGAGAATTGACGCGAGACGTACTCGTACACGAGCGGGAGCCACGTGAGAGTGTTCATTAAGTTGTACTAAGTGTTAGAACTTCGCCTTATAAAATAAGCCACTCCCTTACCTTTTTATGTAGCTCCGCCTATTATACTAATCCAATTTTTTCATATCCACACATCGTATGTACACGTATTAAAATTTATTCTCTAAGTTGGAAATCTGTATTTTTCTTTCTAAATATATTAAAACGTATAACAGCATAAACCGTTATTTTAACCCTACTTTTCAAAGTTAATAAAGCAATGAGTACCACTATTCTTAGTGACAATACCTAATTCTTTATTTTTTTCTTTTTTTCCTTTATTTTCTTTCTTGCTTTATATTTCTGATTAGCAGTGTTAACTACTCGCAGTGTGAACGTTGCTAAATTTGTCATATGTTTTTAATATCTCATGTAGCAGTATAATTTTATATAACACATTGGGCCTTCTTGTTGTCTATTATAAACGTACAAACATGTGTGGTCTATTGAAAACTCTTGGAGCCATCGGAAAAACTTATAAATATTACTAAATGTAAAGAATACATAACATTTAGTAATATTTATGTTTTGTTTACTTATAATCTTTACCAATGGCGTGACTTTTTTAATTTATATAAATAAATGTCGTTTTTCTAATATCTGTTAGATATTATATATTGTAATATAATAAAGAATAATTCCGTTAATTGTATTTCAAAATGCTATATTCAATAACATGCTAAAAGTATAATTTCAGAAACTAAAATTGACTGGGAAGTTCGAAATTCTTACCAATGTTTCTGATTTTTTCTGTTTAACCTTTTTAACGGGATTAGTAATGTTTTCACAATTATTTGGCCTGTTCAAATATACTTTTTACTCTCTTGTAACTGTGTAAATAAAAAGTTTAAATTTATCATTAAATCTGCTGCGTATTTCACTAGTAGACCTACTAGAAGAGCCGAGAGCCAGTTTACATTGTACAAGGACACAACTATATTTTTTTGCAATCGATTCAGGAATATTGTATATGAAATAAATAAATATTTAGCCACTCTAGTTATTTGGAGGTAAAAATATGAGCGTATAGACAAGGTTAAAAATTTAAACAATAACTTTCCATTGATTATACTTTTGCTAGTTTTATTCACTTCAACCCGATCATAAGCCAAGTAAGTAATAGTCAAATCACAGTCAGTTAGCAAGATAGAGAGAGTGAAATTTTCTTTTTTTAAGAGTTTGTCTATATTTTGTTAACGTTGGCAAATTATTAAGCATGGAATAAGCAACATTCTTTAAATTTTAATAAGTTATTAGGTAGACCCAGCTTAATCTCAATTTTGCCTTAATACAAAAAGTATTTCCTAAAAACAAACATTTTGCTTTAATAAATATTTACAAAAAATTTCTGATACCTAACCTTTAATTTTTACCTAACCTTTAGTTTTCACGTGACACGCTACAGACACAAATTTAGTGTTAAAAATCGCTAAACTAAATGTTCTCGTGACTGTATTCAGCGTGATATCACCCATATCTTGACATCAAACTCTTTCTAAAGTGGTAAAGTACCAGGTTGTTAAAAACAATGTGGTTATAAAACTTGTGACGTGTGCAGTTTATGGTAAGTTAAGGTATAAATAATGTAGAACTGATCACTCTACATTATATCAATTTCAATTCATCAATGTCGTAGCGCGCCGACATTGTACCAATTATACCAATGCCCGTACGTCACTCTTGCCTGTTCTGCATAAAAGAATAGCCCATTGAGTAACCTTTATCTCCGGTGGACTGTTCACCGCACGACCGGACGACACGCTGCAGCAGGTGAACTGATAACGAACAGCTGGTGGATTGATTAGTGAGGAAGCTTGCGAGTGACTGGATTGCGTCGGTGCTGTGTGTCTACGAGCCCTTCAGCTTCGCTGGATTTTCGGGAGCCGACTAATAAATTGGCCAAGGTGAACTACTACCATATATTTTCCTTAGTTCTGGTCACTCTTACGTGAATTTAATATACTAATTTTAAAAGCTTAAAATACTACTCAAGATTATAGAATCACTCAACTGAGCCTTTGGAAAAACTGTTAGGGTTTGAATTGAACCTGTAAAGCTAAAACGTGGCATTTACTTTTAATAGTTAATAATCTTACCTAATAATTTTGTTTAAAGTATTTGTTTTCAAAGCCAATTACGCTAACGCTATGTTGACAACATTTCTAAGAGAAATATGTAAACTTATAAATAGTACATATGTTGAGAATTAATGTCCACAACTTGCACTATTATAAATGCAATGTTTTAAATTTTTTAATCGAAGAAAATTAATCTCTTTTATAGTAAAGTAAGTATTTAATTATGTAAATACATACAAGTCGCATAAAATACAACCATGATTGACATATATTTTGTAAAAGACCGTTTATAGTCCTAATTTTAATGTGTCACAGTTTCATGCTAGTATGATACAATAGTTTCTTCTTAATTTATCAACGTTTATTTGTAATAAAAGTCAAAGTAAATTATTACCTCAAGCTATTAATAATTAGTCTTTGATATCACATTGAATTTATAAATGCAATTTTGTTATTATACTGCCTATTATGTTAAATTGATACATACTGTGGACATGTAGGGTACTTTAACTATTTATTTATGTTTATTATTTTCGACAGTGTTTAGTGCCTTTGATATGAACAGTTGACTGTAAGTTTGAACTTACAAATATCATGATTTTATGGCCAGAAATTGCATAAATACAGGTAGATTCCTTATCAATTACCTAGAGGAGTATTGTTGCTTAATCAGCTGAATATAAATTCTGGCATAATATTTTCGTTGTTTCAAACTAACGAAAACGTAATGTGTTTATTTTAAATGTTTCATTGTTGTTTTTCATTTATATTTAAATGTCCATTTCAATTGCTAGTGAGAATAGATGTTGCTTACTTAAAATTGCTAATAAATTTGATGACAGAATTTAACTATTACTATTGTATATAAATGGCACAAATAAGTTGTATAAATTGATATGATTTCACTATTCTTATAACAAAGGAAACTTGAATTCATTTCTGAGATAACTGTTGTTATCTGATGTTCTCTGTTGGTTGAAAATATTAATCAGGTAATTTAAGTAAGTTAATTTTAGTAATTTAATTAACCAACTATAAGAAAAATGAACTGATTTTAAGTGGTTGGATGATACTACACTTGTCAACTTGGATCATTTCTCTGATTTAAGGTTTTATACGTTCATAATAAAATTAACCAATTATGTGACATATATATCTATCGATAAGAAGCTTGCTGGGCCCATAACTATTTTGGTTTAAGGGCTTTTTTGGGATTTTGTCTTGGTCCACCTCTGGACTGCGCCCAGAGCCTGGTGGACTTATTGCCGAGCCGCTAGTGGGTACTCCAAACTGCACTGCCCCGACACTGTGATCTGCTCCTAGCCGTACCGCCTTACACCTACCACTACCGCACCGCGGATCCGCTCGCGTCGCGCCGCGCCGCGCTCTTCTGCGCCACGGTCTGGACCGGACGTAGTAGGCCCTTTGTGTTGTGACTCCCAGTTGGTGAGTACAGACTTGGATTATTTCACAGAGTGCTCTTATGGATTAGTGAATCGTACGCGGACTGATGTCTAATTATTGCCCAGCAGCCTTTGTATTGAGGAAGGAGCGCTTAAAACTGGATTCAACGCTACCCTCCAGACGTTAACTGCACACCTTAGTGCATTATAGTGTATCTTTAGTGCTCCTATGTATTTACTTGTGTCGTATCACGCATGTCTAGGCCATTTATTGTATATTGCATGTTGTTTTGAAGAAGTGGAGCGCTCCCTACCATAAATAGAGTTCATTTAGCCATATTTGTAATTTTCTCTAATAAGTGGTAAAATTGTATCTTCGCCATATTGTTGTTATTAATTTTCTGTCTAAAAGCATTTACTTACTGTAAGGCTGGATTACTCGTCATAATGTCATACAATTTCTGCACATTAAATAATTAGTTTAATTGCAAAAATTGGAGTGTTTTGTTTCTTTTGATCAGTCCTAGTAACTGGATTTAGATAACCTCGCATAAGTATTAGGGGTCTATCTTTAACATTGTATTCAGAATATTTCAATACAACTATCTGTGTAGTCCAAAGGCCTGGTTGACAAAAAATAGCTTTAGTGTATGGTAGTAGGGAGCCTGGTTGGTAATTTCCTTGGAGCAGGGGTTCTGTTCCTTGTTGGAGCCCTGCCTGTCACCTGTCCTACAACAAGGTGGCGCCCTTTCCCTCACCGAGCAACCTTAAAGAAGAAGAAGTACTAATCGTAGGTTACCCTATACCCTTACGGCGCGCTGTCATGGACCACCCCCTTTCTCCACTGAGTGATACCGGACATTTGCATAATTCCCCTAGGGGAGAACGATGCAAACTATTCTATTGATTGGGAAAATTTGGATTTTACTTATTAAAATCCTTATACGCATTTATATGTAATGGCTACTCACAGCTTTAATCATCCGAATGGATACACTATCGCTGCCAACAGCAAATTTAACTTTTGCGGGGAAAGCTGTAAAGTTAAAATCAATTAGTAAAGCTCAGTGTCAATTTTGTAATGAAAACCACTATCACGTAAATTTTACCTTTATTGTGATGTATAATAAAAATAAACCTCTGGACATTCATAGCACACAAAAATGACGTTATTATGTAATTGTATAGCAAATCTTTTTTCCCACCCTTCACTAACTCACTGAATATTGATTATACAGGGTGATTACCGGGAAACGCATGTTTTTGACTTGCGTAGTATACAAGGAATATCGGTTGGCAACGGCCGGAAGTTGTTGCGCTGTGGAGGGGGGAGTGTGCAATTTCAGTTGTAGCCGAGATGTGGAACCTTGAGTATCGTACGTTTGTCATGCGACAGTTTTACGCAAATGGTGAATCAGTCACTCAGACTCAGCGAGACTTTCGTGCACATTTTAACATTGCACGGCATGGAACTATCCCTGATCGTAACAACGATATTGCGTTGGATGCATAATGTTAACACAACTGGATCTTTGCTTAAGAAGAAACCTCCTGGATCGGCCACGACAATAATTAGTACCCCTGAGACAGTTGAAAGGGTGCGCCTTGCAACAGTCCAGAGTCCTAGCCGCTCAATTCGGAAGCGGGCATCTTCTCTCGGACTTCGCCCATCTACAGTGAGGAAGATTTTGGTCACACTTCTTAAATTTCATCCTTTCAAGCTGGCAGTATGTCATCAATTGATTCAAGCAGATAAGAGACAACGTGTAAATTTTTGTAACACAATGAATGAAATTTTGGAAGAAAATGACGAAGCAGTTATCCTTATGAGTGATGAAGCGCATTTCCACTTGGACAGAGCAGTCAATAAACAGAATTTACTATTTTAGTATGGAGAAAATCCTCACAACGTAGCTGAGAGATCTAGTCATAGCTTACGTGTGACTGTGTGGTGTGCGGTTACTGAAAAGGGGATCATTGATCCTTATTTTTTTTGAAGATAACGATGGCAGGGCAGTGACAGTGAATGCACAACGGTACCTGGAAATGTTGGAACAATATCTCTTGCCAGAACTGCACCGTCAACGTATAGAGATACGTAATGTTTGGTTCCAACAAGATGGGGCAACAGCCCATACGGCTCGCATTAGTATGGAATTCCTTCGGCGAACATTCCCTACAAGAGTGATCTCACGTTTTGGTGATGTCACTTGGCCATCTCGCTCACCGGATCTTACAATTCCAGATTTCTTTCTGTGGGGATTTTTGAAATATAGAGTTAACATAAACAAGCCACGAACAATTTAGGAACTTAAAGAATCTATTCGCCAGGAAATCAACGCCATTCCTAGAGATATGTTAGCAAAACCCGTAGCAAGTTTTAAAGAACGCCTTCAACACAATATCCAAGCAGAAGGCGGCCACAATAGAGATGTAATTTTTAAACGCTAAATTGTAAGTAATTTTATTCTGAAATTGCATATTGTGTACACTGTTTTTCCACTCATAAATACATTTTTTGCTTTGAATTGCCTGAGTACTCATTATTTGAAAAACATGCGTTTCTCGGTAATCACCCTGTATAAAAACTCATGTATTATTTGCTGGTAATTTTTAATACCAAACGTTATGAATATATTTGACATATGTGACAGATACGGCCAAATACAAAATAATTGAATCGGAAAAAGTAAGTGCTCTGTGGTGTAATGGTAGCACATTCACCCGGGTTCGACTCCCGGCGGAGCAAGTACTTTTTGCGATTCAATGTTTATTGAAATTAAAAAATAAGGCAATTGCCATTTATACAATTGAATGTATATATATATATATATATATATATATATATATATATAAAACCTTTGGTATTCAAAATGATATAATTTGTATAATTGTTTTATCTGTTGTATAATCTGTTAACAGCCCTCCTCCCCATAGGAATCATAACTTCGTATTCGAATTTCCTTCCATTATTTTCAGAACAAATTAGAAATTAGCTCCTCAATATTAAACGGTATGAGGTTCAAATATTATTATGCGTACAATGGAATATGACATAAAAAGAAGAAAAGTTTTTTTAATGTGGTTTTGGGTATATTTTATTATAGTTATAGGTATATTTTATTAGGGAAAAAAAGAGTTTTCTTGAGTACTGTAGTTGAAGTATGTTAGGAAGTCAATTCAATTGTAATTCCATTCATTTAAAAGATCTCAATATAATTTTCTCTATATTATATTACTATATTAATCAAACAAATCATTCACATCAAGATATTCCTCGATATATCACAATTACTTTTAATTTAATATGCAAAGATATGCGCGATGATTTACAGAAATGAATGTATGAAAGCAATGCAATGTTTTTTTCCACTTCTTTATAATCTACTGTGTTTATAAAAGTATTGCAGTACTTTAAGTAAACTGGAATTGCAATAAATTTCTAATATTTAAATGGCCAAGCGTTAACGAAGCCTATCACTCAGGATACTGGAAAATAAATGTCCTGTTGCCATTATTCTATCAGGGCGCTACTAAATGGAGGATATACTTTATTTCTTTAATTTGAAAAAGTAGTGTGCCTAAGCGTTGGCGAAGTCTATTACTTAAGGGGCTAGGAAAATTAAATTTTGCCGAGTATCTCTGTCTATCTTTCTCTGTCCGCTCAATATCAACTTCAGTTCTTCATGATGGACACTAAGATCGATTGTGGTACATCTCCCTCCATAGGATGTAGTTTTATTTAATGAATAATTTAACGTTAGTCTTATTGGTAACGATAATTGAAAAGAGAAAATTTCTGAATAAATAAACTCATAAACAGTTTTAAACAGATTGTATCAAGTTACAAATTAAGTTATGTAGCCCAACTATCTCAGCACATGCATACACATTTTATACTGGTTTATAAGTGGAATTGTATTATAAAAACACTAACATTAAGTATATTTTCATGAAAAAAATGTGAATGTGTCATTTTTGAAGATATATTGTGAAATACAAACAAAAACGTCATTTCTACATAGACAAGAATGACTTATCTGACTATGCATGACGAATCAAGGAATTTGGAACAGCGTCATTGAAGCCTATCAACAAGTATATATGATACCTTGCTGTCTTTCCGGGGAATTTAAAAATATATTTAATATTTGGAGTCGTTCTTCTATTTGTCCGGGACATCTCAAGAATAAAATGAACTATAGAGAGGAAATTTTGCATGAACTCTCAGTAATGCCTGTTACGCCATACTTTGTGTGACATACTTCTACCATGCGAAATTTGCTCATTAAATTAACTCATTTGATTATTAATTACGATATCATACTAGTTCATTATTCCTTCATTGGATGTCAAGTTGTTAATAGCTTCCTGATGTGTGGCAAATAAAATGTAGATAAATGTAATTACAGGGAGGTACTAAAGTTTAATTGCGTCAAACAGCTGTAATACATTTAAAACCTGATGATAGTAAACATACTGTTTCTTGTACGTTTATTACACATTCGTATTATATACATATATAAATATATATATATATACACACATATGTATATATATATATATATATATATATATATATATATATCAATTCTGGATTGGTGTTTTCCTATTATTCTTAATATGATAGTATTTTTTTAGTAAACTGAAATTCATTTGATATATATTTCAGCAATTTAATTCAAATTCAACCCTTACTTGTTTCAACGGAATCCGTCACTGCATAAGCGAGCACGACTACTTTATAAGTACGCTTGCACAAGCTGTAAGCCGCAAATATTGTCCTTTGATAGGCATCACCTTCTTGCGTAGGTTATAAGCTTTTACAAGATACCAAATATTTTTGAACTTTTATAAAAATTCCAACGGTACTTTTTTCAAAAGAATCCATCAATGCATAAGCGAACTCGACCACTTTAAAGAATACTCTTGCACAAGTCTGGAGGGCCAAACATAACAGTTATGAGGTATCACTTGTTTGTTGCTACTCGTGCTCGTTTATGCATAGAGGGATTGCGTTTAAAACAAGTACCGTTGGAACTGTAATGAAATCGCTCAAACATTTGGTGTCTGACAATTCTTTTTAACTCTACCTTTTTGGTTATTTTACAGACGCTACTTTGCTAATATTAAGCAAAGCACATTTTTTTGTATTTTTTGTTTTATATATTAAAACTTATTTAGAAATTTTCTTGCGATGCTTTTATACATGCAAGTTATATTTAAAAGGCCAGCAAGAAGATAGTAATATTTATATTGTATTCCTTAACATTTCTCGCTAAGAGAATATGGTTTTAATACCAGAGTTACGTTTAAATTATTACACTGTTATTTAGCTTCAATAAACTCGTCCATCAAATCAGCGAAACCAGTTTTTATGACTGCATGACCCAGTGTATGATCCCAACGATCACTGTCATAACTTTGGCTGTCACTCAAAATCTTAGACCGGAAGGAGGGCATATACGCGTGGGTTTGTCTATACATTCTTTCGCTAAATGTTTGAGGTTTAGAAGAGATACTTTGTACCAAAGTTGAAACAGGAAGTCATAGCTGAAATATGGGATCTTTCACTCTGCCCCTTTTACCGGAAATAGATTATACGAGAAAGATTATACGTTTTTGATCGAAGAAGATAAGTCAGACCGACATGATTATGTATTTTCTTGATCCTGATTAACAATTTATACTCGATATGACACCAGTAGTACTTTAGTTTGGAAGTAATTTACAGTGGTCAGAAGTAGAGACTATGATCAAAGTTTTATTCTCAATCGTAGGTCAAATCGTAGTTGTTAGCGACAACAAGGTAAACTTGATTATGCCACCGGAAACACTTTATTAAATTAAAATTTCCAGAACTAGACGCTACTTTCTGAACTAGTGTTTTACAACCTACATACATATCTATTTTCTTGACCGGAACAGTAAGCTAAACCCATCTATTGTATGTGATAAATATAAAACCAGAAGATTTCCTACACTTTAAAGATGGATCTATTTGATGACTAGTTATTCAGCACAGATATATGGACGGGAACACGCTATGAGTGTACCGTTAAGAGAAGCAATAGTTAAATCGGACGATATGCTCACTAAGGCAGCTCTGGAATTCCCTGATATATTTTAGAAGATACCAATGAGTCTTATTCTGAATACTAAAACTATAACCTACTTCAGAGAGATTACTAAACAAAGTCGTGTTCTAATTGACCTTAGAAAATAGCTTGTGACATATCTTATTCATCATCACTCCTATACACGTAAATTGCTCTAATAATTATACAAATAATTCAATTATTTTCAATACGTGACATTGATTTTAAAAGGATAAAATGGAAATTTTTAACACAGCAATAGACTTCTAATGTGAAATATTGAAAATTTTGGTGGCACCCGTATTAGAAATAACTATAAACTCTAGTGAAAAATTCGACCAAAACACCTTTATTGAGGCCTAAAAAAGAGGTTACATGCTCCAAGCAGGCTCTTCCATTACAGAAAATCTGTTATAACTTAATTTGAATTTCTTATGAGATGTATCGAAACCAACTAGTTACATTCTGAATATGTACCTTCTTCTTGTTCCACTTGTTATTTCATATCTTCGATTTAAAACACTAAATGTTGCAAATTATTTACATTAACCTATGCTGTGTTATCATAATTATGAATAACAAACCTATTGTACAAGAATTTTATAGCTGGTAGTCCAGACAAGCAATTTGAATCGATAAATAATTTTGTCATACTATCATATCATATCATAATATAAATGCATAATGCATACATGACTCAGCATTATTATGTGCATAGCATATTATACCCCCGGATGATAACTACATTATCATTAAATTATTCAACTGAGTTGTTCTAGAAGCTCTGAAAATATGTGTTATATGTTTATTGATATATTGTTACTCGTAATACTTTCCAAAAGCAATTTGTGGGGAGAAATGAGATGTACTAGTTATAACTTTATCACAGAAAGAAGAAAGTTTTCATCTCAACATTTCATACATGTTTGACAGTTGACTGCGATGTTGCTAAAGAATTTACCTTCTTTGTGCAGTAATATAATTGAATGACTTGAAACTAAAACCGTATAGGTTAAGGAATCCTCTTAACTTATTGATGATGTATCTTAATCATAAGAAATTTTTGGATTGTTAAATTCTTAATTTTTTACGTTGAAGTAAACAAGTAGTAACAAAATATATTTTCATCACACTAATTAAAAAGTAGCAAGAACAAGTAAATCATGTTGAACTTGAAAAGGTGACTAACCAGGAAAGAACGACGGAAAGTAGCCTATATAACACTAATGTGTCACATAATTTACCTAATGCACTTAAACTTTCCAGGAAATCTGATTTCGAGATTCAACGAAAGGATTATTACTCGTAATTAAACTGGATTTCACTGTCTTCAAATAACGATATCAAGCACAGGTTCAGAGCATAGAGGGCGAGTACGTAATGAGACTCTTGGGTCAATAGGCTACAGAATCCAACATTTATTATTTAAAATAAACCTTATGGATCACAGTGTGATGGATAGTCAAAAAGTGCAAACTTGTTTTACTACTATAGTTATAGCAGGAATTACTTTATCTTTGGTTACGCAATCAACCTACCTTATCTCACCTTGACTTCATTTCTGTACATGTGTGAGGAATCAATACGGAAACGACTTTTTGAACATTTCAAAAGTTATTCCAAATAAAGAGAAACAACAAAGGAACACAATGAAGGAAAAACAATAATTGATAATATTTTTTTAAAGTTTACCACACTTAAGTAACATTAATTGATGCATAATTTAATCCACTCTTTCATTTGTGGCTCCCAGTGAATAACACAACTAGAGTATTGTATCGTCAGAAAGAGGGAAGTTACTTAATGAACATAAACTCACAGAAGTTGACAAAATAAAACAGCGAGATGTAGCGGCAGCAACCAATGCTTTATTGTACAAAGAGAAGCTCTCGAGTGTATAAAACGGCTTTAACTGATTAAAGAGTAATTAGCGAGTCTGCGCTCCAGAGCTTGGGTGCTCGAAACACAACCACATACTCGTATGTTATTTGTATCTGAACTCAACTTTGAGCAACTGGTGTTACATTAGACTAATTTCTAGCACGGTTATAACAGCAAATTTGTAATATTTTACAGACACACCAGGTGCTTACAAGGTAATAGTTTTAAGCCTGATATGATTTTATACAAAATTCTTACCGCAGGTCCTAATCGTTGTCGTAGTTACAGACATTAACTAAACACATTAGATTGCACTGTTTTCCGTTCTTAAAATTGTGTTGAACAGGTGGTACCAAAATAAATTTAATTTAGATATTGCTTTATAATAAAGAAAGTTTTCGAAATAGAAATTAAACGCAAAATATAATTGTTAGAATTATTAAATTTAATTATATAGGTACGTATGGTATTATATTTTATATAAGTGTCAGGATAAAAGGAATTGTATCCCTTATTGTTAATACTAATGAAGCCTATACAGAATCACTTAAAACCCTTAGTTATTATTTTATTACAGGTATTACTTTGAAATTTAAAATAATAGCTGCTTTTTCAAACCACTTTTATAGCTAGAAAATACGAGTCTTTCCCTTAAGCAAATCATTGACGTCAACGATAACACCTCAATCAATAACAAGGCAACTGTGTACAGTCAAACAATGGTAACTGATGAGAGTCCTAATCACCGGCACTAAACTTAATTTATGATCCACTTAACTTACCGACTATTGGAGGTAGCTTTACGTGGTCGTATTACACATCTGAGTAGTGAGCCAGGCCTTGGCACTTTTAAGATAACATGATATTGTGCTAATCAGTTTCAAAAACACAATTAATGGTCATGTTAGACTGATATTGTGTGGAACAGGTGGTACCAAAATGAATTCAATTTAGATATTGCCTTATAATAAAGAACATTTTCGAAATAGAAATTTAACGCAAAATATAAATGTTAGAAATATTAAATTTAATTATACGTACCTATATACTTAAATTTAATATTTAATACCATACGTACATATATGGTATTGTGGTATGGTAGGACAGGATCGCTCAGCGGTCACTTATCCAAGCAGCAGCCACGCTCGACGTTGCTTGATCCGGTTATCTGGCGATAACCGTTGTACCCGCTACCAACGAAAATATAAAATATACAAGTAGTAAAGCCTCCAACAAAAATTTTCTACGGTCTAATTAAAACATTGTAAACTATTGCAATGAATTTATAAGAACATTCGTAAATAAATTATATAGAAATAAATGAATACGTTTGCTTTTTCTTGCACCTGCCTGGTATTATAGTTGTTTTGGATACGTTATAGACGTTTTGAAGGGCACCAAGTAGCTGAATCAGATTTTATAAAACACCACTTATAACATTCAATTGTATAAGTTTCAATACAAAACTGTCATGAGGATTAATTAATTTGGTCGTCTCCTCATAATCATTTATTTATTTAGAACACGAATACACATTGTGGTCAAACTTGTTAAAATGTTTTAAATACAAATTTTTAAATATATAAAGGAAATCTTTTTTAGCCAAATCCCAGCCCATCTCTGGACAACTGAATCTGATGTTCTGACGGGAGCTTCGCTAGGACACTTCCTCCCTGCATGTGATCCTCTCGCGTAATTAATATTGCCGTCTCAATGTTGACCATGCCATCTGGAAATACCATTAACACCGTTTTCATTATAAACAAATTGGTATTAATGTGATAGGCAGACACATTATCATAATTTCTCATGCTGAGCATAAAAGTGTGTAAAAGGTCTAATTTATATTCTTTGGATACACTGGGCTTGACTAAGTGTCTAAGTAAAGGCCATCCAAGCACGACCCCGAAAGCCGAGAAGCCTTGTTTACAAACAGTCAATCCCTCGCCGTTGAGATTCACACCCACCTTACGCTATGGGCTTGTAAATTATTTTGGGGTGCGTGTAAATGCATTACCATTTGGTGAGGAACAATTTTTTCCGGCATGTTTTGAAAGAGCCGATGATATTGAAATAGGCCACAGTTGCTGGACAATTTTTGGGGCAGGCACGTTTGGAAGTAGATGAACAATGTCCAATCTCCATCCCATCCTAATGATTATACATGTAATTGATGTATTAACGAAATATGTAATGTAACGTACAATGTACGGACTCGCAGTTTTGATCATCTGAATGGTCATGCTGTATCTTGCAACAGCTTTCGATTTTATTTCGTCCATCGCAATTTAATTTCTACTGAGACACCTGTGATGTTAAAACCAGTCAGTGATTCACTGTGCCCTATTAAACAGGATCGCCTCATTACTGGCTTCATTAACCCATCTCATTTGAAAAAAGCGTATATAAAACTTGTAACAGACAGATAGAGCAGTATTATACATTCGTACATGAAATCGACTCTCTCGCCACTTACTAAGTCATTGATTATTAATTATATATCAAACTCTTCTAATAATAACATTCCATTATTTGATAATAATGAAATTAACTCAATTACAATAATATTATAAGTAATAATAATGGTGGTATTTAGGTGTAGACTAACATTTACCCCGGGCTTCGAGTGCAGTCTTAGTCAAGATTTGTAGATTTTCTGAAAATGTACTTAACATTTTGACTGCGGCAGACACTGTACTCCACAATAATCAAATGCACCAGTGTTAATGTTAATGTTCAAGAAAAATTACTTACCGCTCCAATAAACCTGCTCACACCTTCAGCGTCTTTTGACTGTCCAGCCTCCCTCTCTCTTATTTGTAGGGTGTTGACTTATGATATGGTGAAGCAACTCGATTTCTTTGCAGGAAGACCTTACCTCATTCGGGTATATTGCATATGTTTACATAACCTGTCAGGACATCTCTAACATGTTTAAGTGATCATCCAATAGGTTTATTAGTATGTCATCTATGTAATGTAATGCATAATTAAATTTGACCTATTTCAGTAACTTATTAAGTAGCGATAACATTACTCCTGACTACAACATAGTATAATCTTTGAAAGGTTTCCCTGTTAGGTGCTTATTCTTCTTGCTGAGCCCCAGTTGATTAACACTACTACTGAAGTCTATCTTTGCAAAGTACCTGCAGGCTTGTATGTGGCTGTAGTTGTCCAAAACATCTGTAGTAAGGTGGTCTACACGGTTCAGCTTGGAGTAGTTTATTATCATTCTTGATTCGTAGGTATCAGGTTTACCCACTAATAGTGCAAAATTAACATTATTAGACACATTTAGTTTAATAACCTTTTATGTTAGTGGGTCAACCAAACGTTTTGTTAGTTCCATTAGCTTTCGGGGAGAGATGGAGTACGGTTGTAATCTGTCAGGTTCCGCATCAGCAACATCATAATTAATCTCAAATCACAGTACCTTGCCAATGTTATTGCTAAAACCTCTAAACACCCAATAACAATTTTTAATAATTCATCCTTTACTACACCTAATACAATTTCCTGATTTATGTTGCTTCTTACCATGTTTTTTTTCAAATCTTCGTTTTAATTTCATGTAGTACATACAGTAAATATTAATGCTTGTCGCTCTTATAAAACCAGTCTCCAAAATAACAGGTCCAGATAACTTATAAGCTACAGTAAACATTACCTTCCGTGACAATTTTCTATCTTTGCTCAAGTAAACATTTTCGCTAAATAATAAACCAACTATAATTTGCAGTAGCATATTTATTATTATTAGCCAAGAATTTACAAATCTGTATTGTTTATATTATTTCGTGCATAACTTTACTCATTAATGAGGGGAGCTTCCTGTGTCCCACAATACAGAGTGCTGAATATTATTTATTGTAGCGCAGCAAGGAATGGTAATGTCTATGCTTAGTTCTATCCATGTTTACATTTATCGCGGTCGGTACAAATATCGATATCTTTCTACTGAAATACCTCCCATTGCATTAGACATTCCGAATTCTTTCAACTTTTACCTTAAAACCATCCAAGCATGTTTGCATATTTTAATTAAAGGTTGCAGAAGAGCCGTTCTGTTTGTAGATCTGCAAATATCTTTTACCCGAAAGAGTTAATGTTTTGATATTTCCACTCTTCTCTCAAAAAGATAAAGCTAATTAAAACTCATATGGTGGATCTGACTTAATTAACAATACAACCATAACAATAGCAATATCCTTAAGATCTTGTGTATATATTTTAAATCACGTATGTTAGGCCTTACCTTTAAGTTGAGTAAGGACCTCACATTCTTTCTCTTGTCTGTCACTACATTGCTGGCTGTTATCAACAACTCGGCATATTATTCAAATTTCAAAAATTATCTCTCTCTTAAGAGTAGATCAATATGACATAACTTAATTTTTCTTTGAGAAATTATAAATATTCCAAGTTTATTCAATATGTAGCATTTCTGCAACATTTTTAAAATAAAATTTTATAAACGTATTTAAACAAAACCACTGACCATAAACAATTATTGAAAAAAATCTCCTGTTTCAACAATGTTCCTGCAGAGACCTGCTCAAATCACTACGTGAACTATACTAATTCAATGTTAGCACTTTATAATTATTTAACAGATTTACACATTTATGTACCGTATTACACATTACGATACACAATAAAATTTGATTGAAGGGTATCGTACTTCAATTTATTGAACGGGTATGAATTAAATAATTGTTATTTTTTTTAAATAACGTGGTTTTATTTTATGTTTTAACTGTTTTTACGAAGTTTAAAAATAACACAATTCTTCTTGCTTTGAATACTAAATTCGTCTACACACAAAGATCTAAATAAAGAGTATTACTATCTTCTAAAGAAATTTCTTTTTACAATAACAATTCAACAAAAGATTCTTTCTCAAATACTTTTTAATCTTCTTTATTAATCTTGATGAAATTCTTTCATTCCTATTCAAATTCAAAGGGAAACCAATTGGAATCAAATTTAATTATACATTATATTACATTGATGACATACTGATAAACTCATTGGATGATCACGTAAACATGTAAATTTGTTATGCTAAGAAATATGTGTTTTTGAAAATATTATCGTTTTATATTCTGAACCCTTTAAATACCTTCTCCTTTTGACCTCCTCCAAACTAGAGTGACTGTCGGTCGAATTTTTAAAATTTAACTTGTCATTTGATTTAATGAAAACCAGGTTGTGTGATTTTACAATGCAGATTGCCTCTCGGATCATATAAAATTCACTTCAATGCTTCCAGAGTGGTTTTAGCGGAACTCAATAAATATTTAAACAAAGCTAAATAATTTATATCGTAATTGTTTATTTTTGGTAAGGCTCTGAGTTTATATTTAGGGTCAACATTGAAGGTCAACAAACTGTTTATGACATTGGATACAAACAAAAAGATTATATATTATTATTCATATTCCTTATAGCCACGACCATATACTTTATATTTGTTATTTAAAATTTCCCCAAATAGTCTTACACTAACAGGGAATGATGAGCACAGTTTTATAGAATGAAAATTGGAAGACATTTTGAATAGGTATGAAAGACAGGTAATTTGAAAAAGGCCAAGGTACAATACACTAACTAGATTTCTAACGGCAATATGTGTATATATTGCTTAATGTTACTTGCAATAGTCGCTAAGTGAAGTGGACCATAAATTAGGTTTAATACCAGTGGTTGGAGCAGCAGTAACTGTTTGATAATAATGTTTGATTGCAAACAGTTCCTTCCTTATTGAAGTTACTGCTTCCCTAAAAGAGGAAGAAATGTGTTTACCAGTATATGATAAATGTTTAGTGAAATAAATTAAGATTTTGGCACCGAAAATAACGATCTATAGTCACAAACAATAATAAATTAAGGTGCTTATGATCAAGTTGTTAACTTATTGGTAGCACTTAAAGTTAATATTTTCAGTAATAGTGTGCTAATAACCTTATAATGATATCGAAACGTTTCACATATTAAAATAAACTAAATACTACTTTTTTATCAAATAACTTTTTACATAAGGAGTGTTTAATTTCTGATGACAAACTAAGAAACTAGAGAAAGGGTGGGTAAAACGTACCAAGCAATGACTGGTAAGGGTTTGACTTCACATATGTTCAGATAGTAGATACCACTAGGCAGTATAGAATCCTATACATGTAGCACCAGCCATTGGACCTAATATCTTCATGAAGTAACCTCTTTCCAGGACCCTCGGCTACATGGTACGAATGAGATTTAGAGACTAGTAGTTAAATGAAACATGTATATTTTATAAGTAAAATGTTAAAAACCTTTTATTTTATGTAAAGGATATTTATAAGTTAGGTGCCGTAACTTAGTCGGATTCTCATTATTAATTTCGACATGAAACTAGTTGGAACTTGTGGATGTCAAGTAGTTACATGTGGTAAATAAAACTTGAAGACATGTAATTAAAGTAAAGTTTAATGACATCAAAACTTCTGTACTGAAAACAAGATTATGTTTAAGAAGAAACTTTACACTACACTGTGCTATTACGCTGCAATGCAATGCATTATATATATATATATATATATATATATAATATGTTGTGTGTGTGTTGTGTATTGAAATAAATTAAATTCTGCTATTGACATTTATACAAATTTAATGAATGTAAATAGAAGTCATTTGACAGCTATTTGGTCTTCCGATCATATGTTAGTTTGGTTATTTAAACACATATGTGAAAGAAGAAACGGCCAAATACAAAATAATTGAAATCGTAAAAAGTGAGGGCTCTGTGGTGTAATGGTAGCACATTCACCCGGCAAGTGAGAGATCCGGGTTCGAGTCCCGGCGGAGCAAGTACTTTTTTGCGATTCAATGTTTATTGAAATAAATTAAATACGGCTATTGCGATTTATACAAATTTAATGAATGTAAATAGAAGTCATTTGACAGGTATTTGGTCTTCCGATCATATGTTAGTTTGGTTATTTAAACACATATGTGAAAAAAACGGCCCAAATACAAAATAATTGAATCGTAAAAAGTGAGGGCTCTGTAATGTAATGGTAGCACATTCACCCGGCAAGTGAGAGATCCGGGTTCGAAGTCCCGGCGGGAGCAAGTACTTTTTGCGATTCAATGTTTATTGAAATAAATTAAATTTGGCTATTGCCATTTATACAAATTTAATGAATGTAAAATAGAAGTCATTTGACAGGTATTTGGTCTTCCGATCATATGTTAGTTTGGTTATTTAAACACATATGTGAAAGAAACGGAGAAATACAAAATAGTATTGAATCGTAAAAAGTGAGGGCTCTGTGGTGTAATGGTAGCACATTCACCCGGCAAGTGAGAGATCCGGGTTCGAAGTCCCGGCGGAAGCAAGTACTTTTTGCGATTCAATGTTTAATTGAAATAAATTAAATTCGGCTATTGCCATTTATACAAATTTAATGAATGTATAGAAGTCATTTGACAGGTATTTGGTCTTCCGATATCATATGTTAGTTTGGTTATTTAAACACTTATGTGAAAGAAATATAGGCCAAATACAAAATATATTGAATCGTAAAGAGTGAGGGCTCTGTGGTGTAATGGTAGCACATTCAACCGGAAAGTGAGAGATCTGGGTTTCGAGTCCCGGCGGGAGCAAGTACTTGTTGCGATTCATGTTTTATTGAAATAAATTAAATTCGGCCTATTGCCATTTGTACAAATTTAATGAAAGTATATATATATTTTATATAGTATATATATATATATATATAATATATATATAGCTACCGCGCAATATTCCTCTTTAACGTTACATGTATTGGTAAATGGCCTAACGATTTTAGTTTAAACTTGACAATGTGGAGCTTCCAGTTGAAGCATTTTAATGTAATGCGATGGATTCCTATGATTCTTTGTAAAAAAACTTTATATTTCACGTATATTAGGTACATATTGTGCAGAATATTATATTACCTACATATACTTTAACCTTATGAGCCTACTACAGTCAAAAGGCGTCTGCCCTTCTGTCCTGCGAGTGTAGAAAAAAATAAAGAAAATTAATAGCTTCCGGGTGTGTCTCACTATACAGTAGACCAACATTGGTTCTAAATCTCTTCACTGTGCGTCAAAAAGTTTTCATGACAATATGTCGACATACCGACAAGGGTATACAAGCAAAGACATAAGCTTTCAAACTTTCCTGATTTACTAATAATATTTACAATTAGTTTAACTCCCTAATAGCAAAATGTTTGCCTACTTTGCAAGCCTGCAATATTCCAATCCTCTAATTGTTGTAATTAGAGTTTTTATACTTGAATCAACGAATTAAAATGTTATTACCTTATCATAGTTATAGATTTATCCATCAAATCACACATTTTCATTCTAATATGAATGCACTAGTTTTAAAACTAAAGTTGTTTAATTTGCAAACACAAACCAAACTATTTGCATGCACCCTTATTTTAGCATGTAAATATTTCAAAATATACCAATTTGGAAACCTTGGTCTAAAAACAAAATTTTGGAAGGATATTATCATGTTACATTAAACCATTTATTCTGAAAGTAAATATGAAAACCCTTTATCTTCACTACATTGAATAGAGTTATTTGTCATAAATATTATTCTAATACATCAAAGATGAGAAATGAATTAGCTTAAGCGATGTCACTGCAATGGAGCCAAGAGCACAAACACATCAAACCCGAACTAACCGATAGTGAAGCTATGATGAGCAACTGTAGCCATATCTAGTGATATCGTGGTACGTCGTATGAAACAAAGAGAACAGGAAGGCGATGGTCGTGACGGGAAGAGGTAAGGAGCTGCAACTTCATGGCCTTACGTTTTTGTCCTTGACTTTCTTTGACGTCATGTGTGTACGAATTTTATTTGCTGAGATTTGGTTGATTTTTGAAATATGTTTAGGTTTTTTAATTTTTTTTATATTGGTAAACAAAGCGGTTGGTCAGTTATTATTTTAAAAATAAATAAAAAAGACAACTCTAGTCATAGCATACAAATAAATAATCATTCAAATCTAAAACTTAATAAAATTACATAAAAATCTTTTTGACACGTTTTTAAACGGACGGTAACTAAGACTCTTCAAAGCAGAGGGGCAAAGTATTGTACATTTCTTGGTCCAAAGTATCTAAAACCTTTCTTGCCGACTTTTAGACGGACCCTTGGAAAATGAAGTAGGGCCCGTCCTGTCGAGTACTGCAAGTTTTTATTTCATGCCTTAAAATAAGCTTTTTCCGGAGATATTCAGGCTTGGCAATCTGAATAACTTTGTACATAAGTTGAAAAGTTTGCAAGTCACAGCAATCTTTAGTCGATAACACCTTATAACTTAACCTAAATTCACTGACGTGATCAAATTTTGTGACACCATAGAGAAATCTCAGGGCTTTGTTTTGCAATCTAGTGAGAACCATTACATTTTCCCGAGGAAGGCAACGAGCAAAAGATGAAAGAGGTACACAGTAGGAAAAATTGTTGGGCAAACAATTTCCAACTTAGCAGAAACTGGCAGTATTTTTACACATCTATATAACGTCTTTAACTTGGTCATGACACTTTTACATATAGATTTTACATGACTCGTAAAATCAAGATTGGAATCCAAAGTGACTCCAATGATTTTTAGAGCACTGTCCATAACCAAAGGTTTGCAATTTAAAGTGACGAACTGATTAATGTAATTAACACGTGATTGACAATTCAAAGATACGGGTCAACCCGTTCACCTGCAAAACAGAACATTTGTTCGAGTTAAGCAGAAGCCCATGATCGTCCGACCATGACTTCATGGATCATCCTCTTCAGGTCCGAATTGATGTTTCACACAGTCTCAGCTCTCCCTAATGGGTTGTAAGATAAAAACAGTTGTGAATCATCTGCATAAGAGTGAAGAGAACAGAACTCCAACTGATATTTTAAATCTGCACTGTATACAAGAAAATGTATTGCCCCCAGACAACTACCCTAAGGGATACCAACGGATATAGGTAGTACGGTAGACAGCCGATCTAATGATATATAAAGGTTAAAACCTTTGTTCGCTAAGTTCTTCCCAATAAATACCAACTTTTATTAATTACGCTAATTTTAAAAGAGTTAACAGGTGTAACACTTTGTTTTTTTTTAATTAGTTTTCATTGTAAATAATAGAATGTTGATAAGGACAAACAGGGTGGAACTACATCTCCCAATTAAGATTACTTTTGATAACAACAAAGTCTTACATGGAACGTGTATCAGTGAGTGATATACACAGCTTTCTCGGTTTTAATAATTCATCGCACTCTTGAATATTATCACCCATTTCAAAAAAGCATTCTATACTAAGGGGAAAGTTTTATAATAACGGATAAATAAGTCATTCAATTTGTAAAATGTTAAAGTCCGTTTTACGTTCAAAATAACTTTAATTTAAAATTATTTAAGATATATTAAATAACTTTACAATCTATTGCAACATTTCCCTTTACCAGTACTTTTGTCTCTTACTCTAAAAATATACTCCAACTACACAAAGTATAACATAAACATCCGGGCAAAACTATATGTTTCTTTCAAATAACAAATATAATATCTGCCCAGTCCATGTAGAGAGGATCTAGCTGTCACGTTGAAAAAATTAATTAATTTCTTTATTAACTTGTCTCTTGTTAAAAGAATTAAATAGAGGAAACAATTAAGTCTAAACGTTTGTTTGCGTCAAAACTACACTAAATCTCACTTCTGAATTCTAGTCTCCTAGTTACATTTGATTGTTTTGAGAAATGCATTTACAGAATATTAATATTACATTTATTATTAATTATTCACTCCATTGATATAATGGCATCGTTGGAGTCGCTTTTTAGCAGTGGAATACTTTGCAACACAGAATTGTTTCCTTACAGTTGTTAAACTACGCTATTTATCATCACTCTATGAAGTTGCATGGAGGAATTTTATTTTGGAATACAATGCAAAATTAATTAATGATTCTGAGTGTAAGATTTCGTTATCATAAAAAACTTAGGCATTTATGTCAATTATTCAATCTACTTTCATAAATGCAATAGATACAAATACTTGTCATCCATATGAAAATACATGATGCAGTAAGGTACATTTTCTTGCTTCCCAATCCATGTTCGAAACATACTATTTCCCTCGGCCCTGTCTAGGAAATATATCCTGTATTTCATACCTAAATTAATAAAATAGGATAAGTGCTCAATTATCAATTACTTTCATTCTTAGCAAATAAGAAACACAAACCGGAATAAGTATACAATTAGACACATCAAATTAAGTTTAAGAAAATTTACAAAGATAGAACGTCTTAGAACGTTTATTTTTATCATTTGTAAACAACATTCCTGTTCTTATATCTTTTTACATTTTTATCTCCCAGTGCTTATGGCTTTGTACATAAATCATAAACTAGCAAATACCCCGTCTTCACCCGCAAATAGTTATGCAATATTCCATGTATTTGTTTAAGGGGAGTCGGTTGACAAAAAATCTATTAAAAACACAAAAAACGTTTTATTTGCTTTTATTAATCTTTAGACTCTCCTGTTTAATTTGGTGCAATTTTTATTCAAATCGGCCAACAATATCACACCCAAATATAATATTATGTAAATGGCTTCAGCATATTTTGGCTCGTAAAATTCATGTACTCTGCATCATTGTCATACATAATCCTTATTGAAGTGCATATTTATTATTAGGCTTATGTTGGCTAACCTGCATTATGCTGCTTTGAATATACAAGGTTGTCAACCAATCTGTTTACAGTCAGTTGAGATTTGATATAACCCTAATTTTTTGTTTGTCTATTATTGTCACATACATTGTGTTTCTTGCTTTCATTGAGTCTAAGTTTATAATATTTAGTTTATGCTGTGTAGTTTATAACACATAAACCTTCAAAAACAAAGCAAAGTGCTTTACAGGGACAAGAAATCCAGGTGGTAAAAAAGTAGTTGTGCCTAGTGAATGTCAAGAACCAGAACCAACTACTAGCCTGATATAAGTACTAGCCAAGATACCTGGTGTAAGTACCAACTAGCTAAAATAAATGATGAAACTTATGATCACAACAATCACAAACGCATTGCTCCTGCTGTCATGAAAGAGGTGGAACAAATACTTAGAGATTTATCAGATCCATCGTTGTTATCAAAATGTTTGCACGGTGGGATTCAAAACCCCAGTGAATCACTGAACAATATAATTTGGTCGCGAGTTCCAAAATCAACCTTCGTGATGAAGGGAACATTAGAAGTAGGTGTATTTGATGCTGTGGCAAGTTTCAGCAAAGGAAACATAATAAAATGTGAAGTGTTGAGCAAACTAGGGATCACACCTGCATGCTATTGCTGTGAAAAAATGAACAAAATTGATGTCACCCGAATCAACAAAGCGCAGAAAGCTGTGGAAGAGATCGAGAAAAAGTGTTGCCAGAAAGTAACTGCAGCTAAAAGGCATTTAGAAGACGTATATGAACAAGGGGAGGATCCTGAAAAACCCTAGTTGTGGTCCTGGAATGCATTAAATGTTGTTATGTTTCTGATTAATGTGTAATGCAATCTTTAAAAAGAGTTTTCTGAACATTCGTGTTTTTCTTTGTTTAGGAACACGTTTCTCTTAAACCACTCAATATATTTTGATGACATTTTTTAAATTTTGTTCCTCGTAACTAGAGCAATGTTTATAGCACAGCAAATTGTTGTATGTAGTCTAATAATAATTAAAAAAAGTTATATATTAAAAAAATTGACTTTTATAAAAAACATATTTTTAATATTTATATTAGTGCTATGGAAATTTGCTGTGCTGCAAATATAGGTAATAAATAGCAGATTCAAATAAAACAAACCTTATCTTGATATGTTTATTGGTTATTGAGAAACATGTTCCTAAACTTATGTAATTTAACATGTGCGCTATATAGTCAACCGACTCCCCTTAAATAGCTACAATAGTTTCAGTGACACGAACAATTATAGATCAATATAGAAGTTCATAGCTTTCTTAGCGAATGCATTCATGGTATTTTAATAGGATTCTATATTATTAAAATGGAATTAGCTATGTATCAGTTCAAGCCAGATTCAAATACCCTTACAAATATATAGACTATCCGATTTAGTAGGCCTACATCCAGTATATCTAATATCCAAAATATATTAATTGTTTTACTTGATGCTAAGAAGTATTGTTACTTTCGTTATGATTTCAGTTTAAAAAAAATCAAAATACTGGTTAAATTAACCAAACATATGGTCGTACTGCCATACTACAATGTTTAAAGATAATGATTACATCTAAAAGACTTCATAATACCCAACCTTGGAATCCAAGATGGGATTTATTCTGATTTACAGAAAAGTGGGCGTTTTTCGGAAGGATTTTCTAAAATAAAATAGGGCTCTATTCATCCCAGGGAAGAATGATCTTGTAAAATTTCAGTATAATCAGTTAATTGGGTTATGTGTGAATCCAAAACAAACAAATAGAAGAACTTTCACATTTATAATGTTTATTGGATTACTGCTGATCTATTGTACGAGTATTGTATCACGTATTTACCTCTAATTTTTATTTTTATAGTTTGAACCAGCACTTCCTATTTCTCTCATATTTATTGTAAAACTCCATTTATATTTATCTGAAAAAGTATACAATGTACACAAAAATGTATGAATGATTAATACACACCCCCCCCCCCCCCCACCCCCCCCCCCCCCCACCCCCCCCCCCCCCCACCCCCCCCCCCCCCCACCCCCCCCCCCCCCCACCCCCCCCCCCCCCCACCAAATGATTTTTGGTAATGTTTCGATTAAATATCTTGCAACCATATAAAATATTTGTGCTTTATACTCGGAGTCTAGCATGGCCAAAACATTGCTCTCAAATACTGGATGACAAAGGAGAGTTTATAGTAAGATGTGGGACTTTTTAATGTTAGTAATTTCAGAATGGATGTTGTATTTCCTGAACTTGGTAGTTTGAAGGAAGAAAACTAGTTACATCAGTGTGTGGGGCTGGAAGGGGAGGGGAAGATCGCCTAATTACCAGATTGCAAATTCAGAAAAAATGTAGGCCGGATGATATATGAGTAATAGCTGCTGCTGGCCACAAGATTGTTATTTGGGTGAGAACAACATGCAACCGAGTGTGATATAGATTGATTGGAGTTGTTAACCCTTAGGGAGTCTAGGATCGGAGACGAAGACCCACAGAATAGCAATGACCAGGGTGACACTAAATGTTTCAATTGCAACGAAGTTGGGCATAAAGCAGCAAATTGTAGGAGTAGACCTATAAGTCAAAGTTAAGGGGGACTATGACCAGTCAAAACCACCATGTTTCAATTGTGGTAAACCAGGACATTTTGCCCCGTGATTCGTCCGTGCAACCCCAAAAACAACAGTATACACCACGATTTTGCCAACACAGCACCAAAAACACACAACCAGAGACGAGAGCAGCAAACAAGTGTACCAAATAGGCGGATATGAGCAACAGGGAAACGGGGACATCCCCTTTCCGAATGAAATTCCCCGGCTCGCCCGGAAGGAACTCCTTTGCGCAACAAGTCGTAGAGAGTACAAGGGGAACGAAAAAGGCGTCCTCGAGTTAGAGATACAGGAAAGTGAGACAGGAACATGTAAAATGCTAATAGATAGTGGATCAGATGTAACAATCCTAAAGTTAGCCAGCTTACACAATGATGTTTGGATTAGAGACAGTAGAAAAGATAAGCTCATTTTAAACGGTATAGGAACCACAATAACAACAATCGGAGAGGCTGACTGTCACATTAAAATAGGAAACTAGGAGATAATACACCCTGTACATATACTATCCAAAAGTTTCCAACTAGACGAAGATGGCTTATTAGGATATGTTATTTTAAAAAGACTAGGAGTAAAAATAGATTATAATACAATGCAAATTGAAGTAGACAATCGGATGATTAATATGAGCAATGTAAAGGTAAGCCAGTCTGAATGTTTTATAGACACTGCACAATTGAACGAAATTCTATCAAAGCATTATACGATGAATTCAAAGATGTATTCCGCTATCCTGATCAGTATTTGACATGCACAGACACAATCAAACACGAAATTCATACAGATCCAAGTCAACCTCCATTTAATCAAAAACCATATAGACTACCAGAAGCTCAAAAACAAATAATACAAGAACATATTGATGACATGCTTAATAATGAAGTAATTCGGGAGAGTGCTAGCCCCTGGAATTCTCCTATAGTATTAGTACCCAAGAAAAGTACAGATGGCACACCTAAGTTTAGGATGTGTAGTGACTTAAGAGGACTCAATGAAATTACCAAAGGTGACGCCCATTCACTACCCAACATTACTGAGATTTTAGATCAGTTAGGGGGGATGACCTATTTCTCAACGCTTTATTTAGAATCCCGGTATCACCAAATAGAGAATAAAGAGAGAGAGATAAAGGAAAAAACAGCATTTAGCGTACCTCAGGGACATTTTGAGTATAACTGAATGCCATTTGGGCTAAAAGGAGCACCAGCCTGTTTCACGAGATTAATGAATGAAGTGCTGAGAGGACTAATAGGGAAGGCATGCTTTGTACATGTATATATGGATGATATAGTATGTTATGGGAAAGATTTGAATAATCAAATAGACAATTTGAAACGAGTATTCCAAAGACTAAGGGAACACAAGCTATTGTTGCAACCTGAAAAATGTGCATTTTTAAAACAAAGCACGGCATTTTTGGGTCATGTAATTACAAGAGACGGTGTACTACCGGATCCTTCAAATGTAGAGGCAGTCAAAAAATTTCCCATCCCAACAAACACTAAAGAACTAAAATGTTTTTTAGGGCTTGCAGGATATTACAGACGATTTATTCAACATTTTGCAAAAACCGCCAAACCCTTAAATAACATATTTAAGGAAAATGTCGACTTTAAATGGACTAATGAAGAAGATGATGCTTTTCAGAAGATTATAGAGAAATTAATTAGTGAGCCTGTATTACAATATCCAAATTTTGAAAAGGAATTCTTACTGATAACAGATGCATCACAGGAAGCTATCGGAGCCGTATTATCACAAGGAACGTTAGGTAAAGACGATAGACCAGTATCTTACGCTAGTCGGACTCTGAACAAAGCCGAACAAAACCATAGCACCACAGAGAAAGAATTGTTAGCCATTGTTTGGGCAATTAAACAGTTTAGACCATATGTATGGGGAAGACATTTCAAGGTAATTACCGACCAACGACCACTGAGATGGTTAATGAGCTTAAAAGATCCAGGAAGTCGATTGACTAGATGGACGATTAAACTGAGTGAGTACGACTTTAAAGTAATCAATAGAGCATGAAAGGCGAACGGAAATGCCGATGCACTGCGCAGAGTACAGATAATTAAAATAGGAGCTTCACCAGAAGAAATTCTTGAAAAGCAAGATGAAGAAGAAGAAATAAAGAGTATAAAAAAGAACTCTTGACACATACGAGAAAGACGAGGCAGGTTATGTGTATTATGTTGACAACAGAGGGTGACGTAGACTAATAGTCCCCCAGGATAACCGAACAACAAACATGCAGGCGCACCATGACACACCGTTTGGAGGTCACCAAGGTATAGAAAGAACGTCAGAGCTAATCATATAAAGGTACTATTGGAAGAATATGGATGTTGATATCGAGAATTATGTAAAGACGTGTAAAATGTAATCTGAAGACATCCACGAGAGATGAGAAGGCACCTGTTCCAATGCAATTAACTACACCAGTTACACGACCTTTTCAGAAAGTAGCTCTAGATGTAGTCGGTCCACTCACTAAAATACATGCAGGGAATCAGTACATACTTACATTTCAGGATCATTTTACTAAATATCCAGAAGCATTTGCTATTCCAGATCAGAAAGCCGAAACCATTACTAGAGTATTCGTAGAAGAAGTAATTTGCAGGCACAGTACACCAGAAAAACTCTTGACAGATTTAGGATCAAATTTCACAAGTGAAGTTTTAAAAGAAACGTGTAACTATTAAAAATAGAAAAAATCCAAACAACTGCTTACCATCCACAGTCTAATGGAATATTAGAGAGAAGTCACCAATCAACTATGTCACATCTAAAATGTTTTGTAGAAAAGGATCAGAAGGATTGGGATACTTGGCTACCGTATGTCATGATGGTATACAGGAGCACACCTCATGGTACTACTAGGTACTCTCCGTATTACTTACAACACGGTATGGAAATGAGATTACCCACTGATTGGATGAGAGAGGAACTTGGATGGATCAAGAGACTGTACGAAGTCATAGGCACTGAACCTGTGACGACAAACAGACGAAAACGAGGACTGTTTAACACAATAGGAATTGGAATGAAGAGTTTGTTTGGAACCATGGACAACGACGACGCAGAGTACTACAATGAAAAAATTGCCACAATGGACTTAAATCAGCACAGGGTTTACCAGCTAGAAAGAGACCAGCTTATAGTAGTTAGACATGCTATTTCAGACATAACACATACTTTTAAGGACTTTAGAACAAATCAAGAAACAATAATTAAGACTGAAAACTATCTAGAACAGATGCAGGAGCTTACCAAGCGTAAAGTATTTAGTATTGACGGACGGATGAAATTGCATTTCAGAGTTCTCGGAGCTTTACAAATAATAGATTTGATATGTAAAGATGTTGACAGTGTAGTTACTGATTTATACTTAGGTATAGATGGAATGAGAAACAATCAATTGAGTTCACTTTTAGTGGCACCTGATAAATTGATTAAGTACTTGAAAGATATTAACTCGCAATTGAAAACTGGTTCCACACTTCCACTTGTTGTCACTGAGCACACCATTCATGAGTACTATAGTTTAATTAGAGTGAGTGCATGGTTAGTCGATAACCACGTGTTAAGATTCTTTTTGAATATCCCCTTGAAAAACAATGACAGACTTTACAACCTGTATAAAGTGTTACCTGTGCCAACTAGAACGCCTGGAGCAGAGAAGAACCATCTGTACACGTATGCCCAGCCACATACGGACTACATAGCTGTCTCAACGGATGAACAGAGGTATATCCCCGTAACTCGATGCCAAGTTAATGATTGTAAAGGTAAAACTGTTAAGATGTGTGTAGGACCAAACGTAGTAAACAACCTTGCCAGTGGTCAAGACACCTGTGAATCTTCGTACTTCAGGCAGATTACACCGCCCAAAGAGTTGTGTGACACTCGTCTATCTTACGTAGCAACCTCAATATGGACGGAGATACCAGGAACTAACCGATGGATATTTGTCTTACCAAGAGAAGAGGTGATGACTTTTACGTGTCCAGGGAACGACGGTCTCCCGGAGCACGAAGGCACGGAATATGTCCAAGGGACCGGACTTCTGACTCTACCCACTAAATGTGAAATGTTTGGATCATCATTTAGAATATGTAGCAAAACTGTATATAAAAGTAAAATAGATAGTAATGGTAGTAGCGTAATTAGGATTCCTAAGAAAAATGATCGTTTAGTAGTTTTAGATTATACCTCTTATGAAAAATATATCCAAAAAACTAAAGAACGTTACAGCACACGTCAGATTTGTTTCCACTACCCTAAATGATCTAAAAACAGTGAGCTTTAGATTTGATGAATTGGATTCACTCTTACACAAATATGAGCCCCTGTTGTATAGTAACATTATTTTGTAATCATATTAGTGTGTAAGAACATGTGGCCATGATTGTATGTATTATTTAATGTGTATCAATAACTAGAATAGTGTTAGCGTGAGAAGAGTAGACGTTAAATAAGTAATAGATATACAACATTATCATTAACAAATTGTCACTGCTCACACAGCAATCTACATATCATTAGCACTTTGGACAATGATATGTACAGAGCGATAATCGCTCTTAATGGGTTGTGTTATTTAAGCCCTGCGAGGCGCACCAGTAGTCATCAGTCTCCGCAGACTGCACAGTGAGGAACGGTCACGGTGTTGGGATCAGTCTCCGCAGACAGCACAACGAGGAACCGGTCGCGGTAGTAAGCAGAATAGTTAGATGTTGGAATTGTGAAACATAAGTACCACAAAGTATAGTGTTAATAGTTTATTCTCAGTAGTAATTTTCTACAGGTGTTTTCATTTTACATGTTGTGAACAGATGTGCCAAGTGACTATTTTCAATAAACTTATTTTAACCCGATGTACCGAGTCATCTCTTGAGTTCCTACTCTTCAAGGTGAACATTGTTACGGGTTATCTTGCCACTCGGGTAGCCCGCTAACCGTCCCCGCAACACTCCCAAGGCGGTCGCATATTGCCAAAACTGTCAAAATACTACACATTAAGTCCGCGTTTTCTGTAGCAAACCCAATGAGTGCCGTCACCGCAACTTGAGTCCAGATCAACTATAGCTGACTCGTATTTTCTGGGTCCTGTCTGAGGTAATGAGTCCCCCATGAACTTTCCTCTAAGATTGGGCACCCATAGTTCTTTAGCGTAGTGGATCAATTCGAAATTTGTCAATGGTCTTATCGGGATCGAGATTTTTTTACAACAACCCCTCTTCTATTTTTTAAAACCACCTTCTCTATTTTAATACGGTTGAAGGTAAAGACCGCTACCTTTCGTCTTGCCTGCTCTCTTAACAGCTTTCTTTAATCTTTTCCCACCTCCGATTGCCATATGAGCTTTCATCGCACCTGTTACAACCAATGCAGTTGCTCTTTAACCTAAAGTGGCGTCTGAAGCCGGAGTCACTGTACTTATCGAAGGCTATATAATGTATGCGACAGGCCTCATGTAATAAATTCACCCCATTCTCACCCCTAGATAAATTTCTTTTCGAAAATGTGCCCGGTCCGCAAAAAGAATACCCTGGAATGTGTGCTTCAAAAGGTAGAAGATCTATCGCCTTCTTAATAACACTAGAGATAACCCTCCTAATCATACGACTGTTCGCTTTCGTCTGAAGGTCTTAAGGCGCTAGCTTTACGCTTTACCATTTCATCCACACCGTGGCTAAAATAAGACTGCGGTGTATAACTTGCAATCATAGTTAATATAATCAATTTTTCGACCTCATTATTTTTGTGTTAGAGTTCACGAAAAACGGATCAACAATGTTTGAACATATCCAATGGTCTTTAGAGGTTGATCTAGGAGCGAGACGATTACAGAAACTGTAAAAAACTTCACTTAGGACGCGTATAAGATAGTTCATTGTTACAGCATCTTGCATTTCTATAGGATCTGCGACTAACTCCAAACGTTTGTTTGCAAACTCCTAACCGTCCTGCTTCTTTTTAACTGTGTTTGTATTGAAATAGTTGAGTGTCACAGCGTCTCGAAGCTCAAAAGTATCAGCTACTAGCTTTAATCTTTTGTTTCCAAGCTACCAACCATCCTGTTTTATTTTTATAGTATTATTTTTTTAAACCAGAGTTAATGCGTCATCGTTTTTAGGATCCCCTACTTGACGTAATCTCAAACGATTAAACTTGTAAGATTTATCCTTTAAATATTTTGCCGGTATGTGTTCCGCAAGTTGAGCGAGAGGTAGAGCGTCATACGGTCATAAAGCTTTACTTATATTGCTCAGTCTGTTTCCGACAGTCAAACCCATCTTTTCCGATCATCACACATATACTATTCAGTGTTTGTAGATTTACGGCGTCAAGACCTTCTTCAGGACCTTCTACATAACTTAGACGCTTCCCATTAATGTCATAGTCACTTTCGGGAGTTAGTTTGAATCCATCTCCTTTTGGACCTCTCAATTACCCTTTTCTAAATTGCTTGGATCTTCGTCCAAACTTGTACACACTCATCGTGGAAGTGATGACAAGTCCTGGACTTTATTCTTTATAAATATCTTATCCCAGTCAATATACGTATGTTCATTAACGTCAAAGCGTGCTCTAAAATTACCAAATGGTACACTTCTGCATACTTTATTGATCCAATGAAACAATTGCACAGCTAAAAGTCTCATAGAAGTTTTGTGCAAATTTCTCAAACTGTTTAACTTCTCGTTCAGATTAATCACTTTAGATTGCAGTTCTCCTATTTTGGCAATCAACGTCTGTAGATTAACAGGGTCTAATGAATCTTCCGGGTTCCGCAGGTTTCTTAAACGTTTTCTCTGAATGTCAGTCACGTTCAGAAGTCAGATTGAATCCCTCACCTTTTGGACCTTGTTTAGCCTTTGTACGCATGGAACGTCGTCCAAACGTGTCCACACTCATCGTGCAAGTGATGAAAAGTTCTAAACTTTACTCTTTATAAATATCTTATCCCAGTCGATATATGTGTTTTCGTCTACATCAAAGACGGCATGGAAACGGGTTGGAGGTACGGTGGAATGTATCTTGTTGATCCAATGAAACGGTTGAACAACTAGACACCCTATAACTTCCTCGTTTTTATTTTATAAGCTGTTTATCTGATCCTGCTGAACGAGCATTTGACTCTGAAGAAATCCCGCATAAGAATATAGTCTTTTTACATCTTTCTTTAACTTTTTCTTTACAGCTTTCATTACCTTCTGAATCTGTAATGCAAGAAAAACGCAAGATTTATAGACTGTAATGATCTGAATCTTGCGTTACCATCTCCTGATATATTCTTTAATTTTTTCAATTCTTCCACGATATTTATAATCTCGTTTTTGTGGTTTGTGTTTCCAGCTTCCGTGGAGGCCACCAATAGTCTAAGGCGATCACACAACTCTTTTGGGTCGTTCCAGTAAATCGTATCGGGATCTGAAAGTGATTTAGTCACGCTATGAGCATTACTGGCCGCTCCAGAATCCTTGATTACTTTTGAAAATAAATCCGAAATTACATACTTATACTTGAGCGACGTCTTGCGATTGATAATTCCATTTGGGTTATAATTTGTCTTGTGAGTGCTAGTTTTCTTCAGTATATCCTTGTATTAGATTCTGTCTTCGTCGTTATAGATTTATTCATCTGGTATCCGTTTGAAGATCAACTCGTACAGGCCCTCTTCAGGCTTATACGCTACATTTTCTATTCGAATACTGCCGTCTTCATCAAACTGCACCTCCTTATTCCCAATCTTAATATTATTTTTCTCTTAACAAGGACCGTAAAGATGGTAGATTTTAGATGAACGCCCACCCAAATCCTAAATAAGCTCATGCATGTACTTTCTGGTCAGGGGATGAGCAAAACTGTCTGCGATATATTGGGAATCTGTAGTTGTATTGTATAGCTGAAGTCTGTAGTCCCGTAAGTGTAGAAAGCATTTTAGTTACTTCGTCATGTTCACTATCACCTTGATCGTCTGTCTCAAACACTTCTTCTGCTCCAGAATAAATTCTAGTAGGTGCTGGTGGCTTTGAAGAGGGAATTTTAGGCGAAGAAAATACATACGGTAGAAACCCATCCGAGTATTCATCATCATCATCATTTCTAGCTGTATCTTCTTCCACTTTCTTGATTTCCTTCTTGACATCAGAGTGTAGAATTCTTTTTTCCTTGGTGTCACGTATTTCCTTGATCAACGGTTGGCATTGCTTTTCAAACATCTCCTCAGACTCCAGTTCACCCCGTTTAAACCTGTTATATTTCTTTTATAGCTTTCTTCAATTTGGATATCTCCGTCACAAGCTGCTTCTTGTTTCGCGTCATGATTGACACTGATTTCAACGCTGGCTATCTGTTTATTTATATAGGATTTCCTAATATGCTGAAACAGTGATAAAGTATCTATTAATTTGCACTCGTCATGCCTCGGAATAAGCCTTACATTCACTCTGTCGTCAAATCTAACCCTCTTCATAGTAGCTCTACTTGTCTGAAAAACAACGCCCGTCTTTGGTGTTTTCTGATGTTCCTGATAATCTCTTTAAGTGAACCACCAGCGGATAGTCATAGTCCAGAATAGTATATATCAGTTTCAGGACTAAATCTGAGAATGCGTTCACGTTGTGAGAGGTCTCTAAAAGTAAAAGTCCTTTTTATACCATCACGCCATTAAGGCATCTCAGCGACCGTGTACTGATCGTTCGACACTGTTCTGTCCATGTATTCTTTCAAACGCTGGATAGGTCGATCAACGTCAGTTTTGTGCAACAGGTTCGGTTGAGACGTTCTATTATGATAGCCTTGAGTTTGGAATACGTATTAAAGTGATTGATACCGTAATGCGTCATTAATTTATTAACGTGACCGTTAAACCATTCTTTGACCTGATCGGTCTAGAAGTTCTTCATTTGGTGTTTGTTTAGGATGGTTTCAATGCTCTAGCTACCTCCACTGCTGTTTTACTTTTCAACGGTACAGCTATTGCGAATTTTGTGAGGCAGCTTATTATTGTCAGTATATACTTCATACCCTTGTTTTCACCAGAATACGGTATCATATCTACGAGATTCGCTTAGTAAAGATCATCCTTACCTTTCAGAGTGACACCTCGCACCCTGAAATTGCGACGAGCTGCTCTATGTAGCTCGTTAGCTATTGCATTGCGTCTGTCCATTTTGAAAATGAGAAGATTGCGATAAGTCTTTTATATTTAATCCCCCCAGTTCTACAGCCTCTCCACTGCTGTAGACCATGGCATGTTCCAAAAGACGCTAGTTCAATACCCCCTGGTATTGCCGTTTCAGTTGTTCACACTCTGATCGACTGTCAACACGCCGACCGAGAATATCCATACAGCCCCAAGCAACGCTGTATGCTGTGATGTGCCAACGAGTTCCCACCTCCCTTCCTTGATCGTAGAACAAGGATATACTCTCTCTCGTACAGTGGTAACGACCGATAGTATGATACTATACTCCCTTTAGTAGTGGTAGTAGGATTGTGAAAAGAGTTTACATCATAAAAACTCTTCAAATGCATAGTTAAAGAATTAGTTGCTGAAATTATACTTCTTATACACTTGCTGACGTAAACACGGGCTCCCGAGCACTTTAACAGGATGATGGACGCTAGAGGTGCCCGTCCCGAGAAGGTTTCACCCATCTACATGTGTGATTTCCTGCACCTTACATGGTCACACCTCGTAACGACCGAAGGAAAAAAGGTGACGTTCGGCCGCGTATCACTCTCTCTCAGTACTGAGTTCGGTTTCGAGCAGAATGCTATCAATTATTCTTTGTGCGTTTCACTTTTACTCGTTTATAAGTTTTTATTAATACCGCTATCACGATCATCCTCTGCGTCACCCGCGGTCTCTAGTGATAGCGATTTGTAGTTTACCAGATCTTGCGGAATTCAGAATCTAATACAGGATATTCAGGTGGGGAAGAACAATAATATTTCCGGTGTCATGGTGAAGTAAAAATTCCATACTCACCTTCGCGTTTGCGTTTTGGGCCAGTAATTTTGAAAACTTTTGTCTCCTTGACGGTAACTATTTGCCTGGACTTTTTTCTCCTATTTCTGTTTTCTTCAATATCGAGGGTTGCCCAGGTTTCACTAAGAACCATTTATTTATGTTTTTCAAAATTCAGATTTTGCGAAGTCTTTAGATGAAGAGTGAGACCCTTGATTTTGTAAACAGATACAAAATCGTTTTTGTTTGTGGAAAAAAGATGGTAAACATACGTCTTTGGACCACCGGAAACAAATTCTACAATTTAGGATCCAGGACCATAGTTTTTAGCCTGCTCGTCTGTCATCTGCCCTAGGAAGTCACTCGTATGTACTCTGTACAAGCCATTTTTGTAAATGTACAAACGCTGTCTGTATCGTAGTACAATAATTGTTTACCGAGTGCTTCCAGGTGATCATAAAGCTTTAAACGGGCTTGACTTGTAGTGTAGGCTTCTAGTACAACGTTTAAAGTGGCTAATGACTCACCCACTTCTTCTAAATATTGCCAGCTTATCAGGAATACGTCATCGTTGATTTCTTGTATTCTGTTTACGGCAACGCTAGAATCCATACACAGCTTAAAAAGTTCCTCAGGGTCTCTGGTGATGAGCGACTTTGACTGGTTTTCTCTCTGCCCAAACTTGCCCAAAAACGAGTTAAGAATGAAGTTTGCTAGAGAGCGGAGGCCTTCGTTTTTCTCTATTTTTGACGAATCGAGCTTTATTCCTTTATGTTCTCAATATTTGTGCACATATCTCTCCTTTTCTTTGTTTGACTGACACTATGATGGATAGCCGGATTCCTCTTGTTTTATCATTAGAAATTCGTTGATGAAATCTGTAAATAATCCGCCCGTTTCAAAAGTGGCTACGTTATACTCCTACAACTCGTACATTTCGACAACTTTGTAGCTTTTTTTCAACTGGTCTGCGAATTTCATCCATCGTCCATGTGCCAATCAACGTCCTTTCCTCGTCACATTCATCGTTGTTGAGCTCTTCACCACAGACATTGCACAGTAAAAACATTAATTTGTTATTCATTCGAGCTGGAAGCACTGGGTGATAAAGATCTTTAGAAGGAAGCATTTTGCACTTAAGAAGACCCTCAACCTGCATTCCTCTTGCACTCTTTGTCACCAAGATAAATAGTAGGGTGGGCTAACGGATATTTTCTTGTTTACAAACGTAGGGATAAAGGGAACATACGTCCACGTAGTGTACTTGCTCATCTTTCGTACACTTTTGATACGTCATAGCATTCCCGGTTCTTTCTCCGAAAAATGCGTCACGTGGATTGAGCGGCAAGGTATTCAACACGGGATGGTTTTCCAAGTATGTTAGCTCTTTCTCTGATTTTAGTTTGTTAAAATTTACTACCTCTCTCCACCACCTCATAAGGTGTACGTGACAGATTTTCCATTTTAGCTTTTGTCCTCTCGTATCTGAGGTCTAGAGTGTCAGAAGGATCTTCTTTCACTCGTTCTTCTTCTTCAAATGTTTCCTCTTTTGTACGGGAAACATTCTGGACATCCGTGATAGTTGCAGCCTTGAAACTCATATACTATATCTCTGTCAAATCCATCCAATTTCATTCCTTCAACTTTGACCTCTCTCTCTCTCTTCCCGCATGCTGTATTCTAAAACCCTCGCCGCTCTTCTTCCCACATCCACTATTTTAATGCAATACCCGAATGGTTTTCCACTAATCTGTATCCTTTCTTTGGCAATAATTCAATTGTTTCAGGTTTTAAGAAATTGACGGCAGGTTACATGCGCTAGCTATGGTGACAGCTTCCAGAAACGGGTCAACATTGCATTCGGCTAAAAATAGAGATATAAATTTTATGCACGCTTTCGCTAATATGTCAACGTCAGAGATGCAATACTCTATCAGTTCTTTTTGAAAACCAAATAAATAGTTATTGCATACTTGTTTATTGTGCCATTTCTCAAAATCCTGGTAACTTTTTTCCAACATTGACTCTGGACAATAGTATTCTTTTGCTGGTATTGTTCCCACGTAGTTTTCGTTATCGGTCGTGTTGAACAGATGAGGCAAGTAGCCTTTCTTCATTTCGTTACTAAGATCAAGGGTTTTAGGAAGCGCGGACAGTGCCATCGGGAAATATTTGAGAGTCATTGAAGCGTACGATGTCAAACTGCATTAAAATTATTTTGTCCCACGGGTAATGACTTCCGACGTGAAATTGGTCTCTTCCAGAATATATCTCAAGATATATTGGGAATCAAATTCTTGTCCGTTGTGAGCTATGTCGCACACGTCTTTGTATGATTTGCGCACTTCAATTACGTAGTTTATAAAATGTGATATTGGATCTTGCTCAAAGATTTTTCTACGCTGCAGGCAGTTTTCACAAGACTCATTGCTGTGCATACATTGGCTACAGAACTGTTTAGATACACAAGTTAACATTGTGGACCTTGATGTCAGGTTCGTTCTCGAAACATTCGTCCTGACGGGTCTCCAGGTCAAAGAATATGTACAAAAAGTTATCATTTTTAGTGGGTGCTTTATTTTGGCGCATTAAACATTTGTGTTTAGAGGATTTATATTATTATACATGTGCTATAGTATACTTCACCGCACTCGTGTTGCGTTTTTCTACTTTTCTTGTATATGTTTTTTTCCCGCATTTTAGACACTTTTGTACGTTTTTACAGAAATCAACTTGGTGGGCGGTAAAACACATCGGTGATTACCTCTTTGATCGTACGGCACATGGCAAGCTTCACAATAGAAATGGCAGGCGAAATCTGCTGTCAAATTGATTATCACGTTATAATGGCCATCGTGAAAAAAACAAGTTGATTTTGTAAGTGGAATCAGTGCTATTACCACTGTAGTATACGTCACGCCCTTTTGCATTATAGCTGTATTCTGTTATGTTATATTTCTTCAAGTGATCTTGAAACTTTTCAAGCTCGGCTATGCCAGCTCCCTCTTCTGAAAAATTAACTCCTGCCTTTGCCATTAGTTTATGCTCTCTAAATGCCTGTCTCTTAGCCATGTCTTGCCTTATAGCTTTAAGTTGAGGATCATTTTTTGCATATGGCTTTGCCACCACGAACGTTCTAGCCAGACACAGATTGTTCTCACTTTTTATTATGATTATTCCTTTTCGAGCTTTGCATTATTCGCTAAAGATATTGTATTTACCGGGCCTAATTATATCTCTACCTATGGGCATAGTAACAATTGTACAAGATACTTGAAACGTATCACTTGAAGTGACAGATTCAGCGTTACTCTGAACAATGCCACCAAATGATTTCCATAACACGTCAAGGTTAACTTCATCAGCTGGTCTAAAAGCTACGTAACCCGGGTTTTTATTCTTGAAAATTAAACTGTTCAAAGCGAAACCTAGGTAGTCTGTATCTGAAGCTTTAGCTTTCATTTGTTCTACAACTTCTCCAAACCCTCGCTTAATCCAATCCAATTAAGACATTCCTTTAGGAGGACTGCTGAATTTAAAAGTTGTCTTCATACCGTAAAGTCTAAACTTTTTGACGTACGTTTCACTGGTGGTTACAAAGTATACAGGTTCTATCATATTTAAATACATAATAGATAGCGTATGTTGAAATGAGGTTGAGGTGTAAGAATTAGGTTAAGCAATGTATATTACAAATATGGCAACTGGTCTCCCATTGGTCCAGGATAACTCCATAAGAGCCCATGTTACTGCCAGAGGGGCGCCTGTTCTACTGATTATGATTCAAGTACCTTTATACAGTAATATGAAACGGTTATAACATTTTATTTATGTTTAAAAATGCTATCAATGACAGCATCATGGTATAAAAATATCTAATATGATAGTTGGTAGATAATTCATTAGGTCTTTCTTGACATTCTAATATTACCTTCAGTAATTGTTTAATTTGTATATAAATAAATTATAATTCTAAAAATACTAGAAGTATTTTATATGAAAATAAACAAATTTGACAATTACATGCACCAAACACTGACAACTATAATTTACATATACGTCCTCGGGTGTGTATGTATATATTAACTTTATAATACTTACATAAGTAAATACACCTTTTTTAGGGTATGGAGAAAACCTCAAAGTAACGTGTAAGACATTGTTATTATTAAAAAAAACATATTGCGTACATAAGATTATAAATAATACTCTGATTAATACCTTAAAATACTTTGAAGTATTTACTCATGAAGTATATGAAGCTTTTATAAAAAATCGATTTTTAATATATAATTAATCAATATAATAATAACTACTCGACACGTACAAGTATCAAGAGTATTATTAAAAAGATACTTCGCGATGAAGGTAGTATTTATGTGATAGTGTTGGTCAGGACGAAAAGACACAATAAATCGCTAAATGTTTTGTAACTTATCACTTTCTCTGAAGACATTTGTGATAAATGAAATAAAACAGAACGCTATTGGCTAAAAGCTGCCAGTCCATACGCATATATATCTTGAACGCATCACTCTTAAGTGGAATCGTGGTCTCTACTTCCATAAGAACCTACATCTTATATTTTTGAACAACTTGCCTATCTCAATATCACTGTTCATTTACTGGTTTTGGAAAACACATTCATCCTCTCGAAACAAGTCCTAAGGCTTTAAACTCGAGCGCAGTTTTGCTTGCAATTTAGTTTTTGGTGATACCACACAACCTGAATTTCCCAGGTAAATTTGTTTAGCAATTACTGTTGGGAGAAATGTTTCACTATGTTTTTATAAGAATTCTATGAATATGAGCAAAACCTCATCTTAGAGGTAGAGTCGGATTTCAAAGGTAGGTAGACTTCTGGTGCTCTGTAGAAAAGCACGCGTGAGCTGCTCTTGGGCGGGTGCTGTTTATCTCATACACCTATGACTTCCCCAGATGGTTGTAAGGTTGCGCGGCCAACTTCGGCTTAAATTATTGTCAGTTGCATTTAACCAATAAAACAAATTTTACAATCGTTCTTCTGATTAATTATAATCTAAGGAATGTCAGAATTGTATCTGTTGGTGATATACCCCAATATTTATTAAGGGAACTTCGAAGCGTGACAGCCAGAGTTAGGCTGGACGGACAGGGTATGACTGTGGTAAGAGGTACAGACGCCACCCGCGTACATTAGAGAGTTAATAGAGCTTTGCAGATTTATGGATTTAGTTCACCGAAGTCTGTCTGTCTGCGGTTGATGCAGTGATTATATCATTTTTTTACTATTGTTATGAAAACAGCATATTGAAGGAGAATGGTTTAAGAATTCAAAGAAAGAAAAATATTAGCCATCCGTATTTTGTTTGACTTGAGAAAATAAGATGTTTTGTATCATTGAATTAATACCATTACGATTCCAAGGGGAAGCATGTGTATAGTATTTCCAAAACCGTTTACGCCGTCAGAGAGTCAGAGTGCCTACACGGGGAACTCCCATAACAGAAGAAGTCTCTCAACGAAGTACTTATTAAGACAAGACAGCTTGGGGTGCCGAGGTTGAGGCACGAATTTAGCAAGAGAAGCTTCCTTTATCTCGGCCCATGTCACAATACCTCGTAGGTAATTTAGTTTCACGAATGTAGTGTTTTGCTTCATATTAAGTTTAGATCATTTTAAGTTTTAAGTTCTATTTAAAAGCAGTTGTACCACAATAATTATATAAAAAGGCATTTTTATTCATAAGTCTTAATCCTTACCTTGTACCATAGTTCAAATTCATTTATGCTGAATCGCGGTAGGAAGTAGGCTCTTATTAACTAGACGCGGTGCGGGGACATTGTTTGTTCAGTTGGACCGGCAATCAGCTGATCGGTCAGTGACGTATTGGGTGATGCGTTCCTCCCGGCTCGCTGGAGGAGCAGTCAGTCTAGTCTTGGCGATTGAGGAGTACGTGTAGCGGTCGAGTTAGTAGCTGAAGTTCTTTCTCTAACCCAATAGTTGGGATTTAGAGTAATTTATTTTTCGTGGGTAAAGTCAATTTGAAGTATTTAAAAATTTTTTAGTGCGTTTTAAGATCCGATCTGCCTCCGTAATCTTCAAAGTAGTAAGTCCCGTACCAGCGTATAGTTAATATCTTTTATTTTATAATACTGTATTAAAAATTTCCAAAGTTTCCCATCTTTCAGAGTCTGAAAATTTAATTCAAATTTTTGAAGTTTTGTGAATTAAATTTTGGTGATAAAGTAAATATCAAGTTTTGTGTTATATTAATTTTGAGTATTTTGAGAAGAGAACTTTTATTTTGTTTTGTTAATTTAAACCATTTTTGGAGAAGTATACATTTTTAGTTTAATTTTAATTTCAGTACCTTTTGATCAGACTCTTAATTAGATTTGATTGATTGAGTGATTTTTTGAATAAAATTGAATCAAAAGTTTGTAAACTTTGTAAACTTTTGGGTGAACTTGAATTTCGGAATAAACCAAGTATTTCCGAAAAGTTGTTTAATTTATAAAGTATTAGCTCCATATAAATTACAAAATATGTGCTGTAATAACGGTACATAAATTGCACCAATCTGCTATTTCTTTTTGAGCATAAACTTGTACAACAGGTTATTTACAGGAAAGAACTTGTAAACTGGTATAAACTTGTATAGTTCATGAAAGTGTGTGTAACTTGTATAAGACTTGTGTAAGACTTGTATGAACTTGAACATTGTGTATAAACCTGCATAATTTTGTGTAGTGAGTAAGACTTAGGACTTAGAATAATATTGTGAGTTTAGAATATTTGATTTATTTTCAGAAAATTATTTTAAAATAAAATGGAGCTAGCGCGTGTGAATCTGTTGCTCAAAAAGGAATTATATTTGAAATAAAATTTTATGGGCGGAAATGCTTCTGAAAGCGACACCGTTAGAATTTTAGAAAAATGTCGAGGTCCCTTCGGAAGTTAAATATAAGGGCCAGTGCTAGTAACCGGAAAGGGGTTATAAAATAATTATGGTTATGAAAGGTTCAAGAACAATGAGGGCAGGAGATAGGAATATTGTTGAGAGCGTCCTGTGTAAATTGTAAAAAGGTCCGGATGTAATCAAGCTGGAATAACTCGGCCCCTTGTAAAAGTATTTGTTCAGAAGAGTCCGTATCGTAAAGTTTAATTACAAGTGAACCAGATAAGTGAAAGCGAAGTGACTCTGATAAGTGAAAACTAAGTGGGCCCGATAAGTGAAAGAGTTTATGACACGGCAGTAAAGATAGGACTGGGCAATATGATTGAATATTTTCATGTGAAATGCTTATCGGAAATAACAAGGAAATATTGATTCTGGTAAAATGTGTTTTTTGTTTTAAAATAAAGATAGCTTGTTTTCTTTTTTTTAAGGTGCATAAAGTATTAACAAATAATAAGGTACAATTTCTAAATTTAAATTTAAATTCGAAATGTGAAATTTGAGAACTCAATAAACATTAGCCCGGGGCAAAGGTCAGTATGTTTTATTATTTCAGGAAAATTATATTGTTGAAAAGGAATTGAAGATGGGTCTAAAAACAATAAAATGACAATATAATTTTTTTTTTCAAATTAACTTCAAGAATTGATTATATAATTATGTATTAATTTGGCCCAAAACACAAAACAAGTTAAGTATGAGAGTCCAGTAGTTTATTATTATTATACAAATAAATATTGGAATATAAAAGGGTGATGTGACGACGTTTTTATTTCAGCAATTGTATGGCTAAGATGAGATGTCATAATATAAAATGCCAGTGTAAGTGTGTGATAGGAGTGTGGTTGTAAACCATGTAATTTTCAGGGACAATGAATGGCATTAATGGTGTATGAAATTAATACACAGAGGTATTGTGATATATCATGAGATATATTTCTTCCCTGTTCCTTCAAATGTAGAAGGACAGGGTAATTTTGGTAATGTTGTGGTGTTGTTGTCCCCTGTTCCTTCCAATAGAGAAGGACAGGGTAATATTTTTTGGTATACAATGAGTTGTATTAATAGTGATATTTCTTCCCTGTTCCTTCAAATGTAGAAGGACAGGGTAATATTGTTTTTTTATCACTACATGAGGTTTATTGTGTGTAAAAAAAATTGATTATTGTGCCATTGTAATCCCTGTAAATTGATTGTATTGTAATTAACAACATCTGGTAATGGTTTACATTCGTGACACTGGCGCAGGCGTACAATAAGAACACCGTGAAAGACTGACAGCCATACAATTATACGGAGGGAATATTTTGTAAAAAGGAATGTCCTCCAAGAGCTCAATGCCTCGCTGGCTGAAATTGTTATTAGATTGGAGGAGCAGGTAGCAGTGCTAGTAGCGAACCAGAGCCAGCCAACCACGAGATCCACGAGGCCGCCGCACTGCACCGGCCGCACAATCATTGGAGATGCTACCTGCCTCGACTCCTCACCTACCACATCCCTCTGCGATGGCTACCTGGGGACCCACACTGGACGTCGGACACCTTCTACCACATCACCCCTCGGACTACACATCACAGCCTCCACGTAGTGATAAGTACAAAAGAATTGTTATTTAAAAGTGTGCATGTGGAGGGATATTATTGTACTTAGTCCGGGATGAGTGTTTAAAGGTTTAGGTTCCTACCGTGATTGCAGCTTCGGGCTAGGGAAAATATGTACCATAGTTCAAATTCATTTATGCTGAATCGCGGTAGGAAGTAGGCTCTTATTAACTAGACGCGGTGCGGGGACATTGTTTGTTCAGTTGGACCGGCAATCAGCTGATCGGTCAGTGACGTATTGGGTGATGCGTTCCTCCCGGCTCGCTGGAGGAGCAGTCAGTCTAGTCTTGGCGATTGAGGAGTACGTGTAGCGGTCGAGTTAGTAGCTGAAGTTCTTTCTCTAACCCAATAGTTGGGATTTAGAGTAATTTATTTTTCGTGGGTAAAGTCAATTTGAAGTATTTAAAATTTTTAGTGCGTTTTAAGATCCGATCTGCCTCCGTAATCTTCAAAGTAGTAAGTCCCGTACCAGCGTATAGTTAATATCTTTTATTTTATAATACTGTATTAAAAATTTCTAAGGTTTCCCATCTTTCAGAGTCTGAAAATTTAATTCAAATTTTTGAAGTTTTGTGAATTAAATTTTGGTGATAAAGTAAATATCAAGTTTTGTGTTATATTAATTTTGAGTATTTTGAGAAGAGAACTTTTATTTTGTTTTGTTAATTTAAACCATTTTTGGAGAAGTATACATTTTTAGTTTAATTTTAATTTCAGTACCTTTTGATCAGACTCTTAATTAGATTTGATTGATTGAGTGATTTTTTGAATAAAATTGAATCAAAAGTTTGTAAACTTTGTAAACTTTTGGGTGAACTTGAATTTCGGAATAAACCAAGTATTTCCGAAAAGTTGTTTAATTTATAAAGTATTAGCTCCATATAAATTACAAAATATGTGCTGTAATAACGGTACATAAATTGCGCCAATCTGCTATTTCTTTTTGAGCATAAACTTGTACAACAGGTTATTTACAGGAAAGAACTTGTAAACTGGTATAAACTTGTATAGTTCATGAAAGTGTGTGTAACTTGTATAAGACTTGTGTAAGACTTGTATGAACTTGAACATTGTGTATAAACCTGCATAATTTTGTGTAGTGAGTAAGACTTAGGACTTAGAATAATATTGTGAGTTTAGAATATTTGATTTATTTTCAGAAAATTATTTTAAAATAAAATGGAGCTAGCGCGTGTGAATCTGTTGCTCAAAAAGGAATTATATTTGAAATAAAATTTTATGGGCGGAAATGCTTCTGAAAGCGACACCGTTAGAATTTTAGAAAAATGTCGAGGTCCCTTCGGAAGTTAAATATAAGGGCCAGTGCTAGTAACCGGAAAGGGGTTATAAAATAATTATGGTTATGAAAGGTTCAAGAACAATGAGGGCAGGAGATAGGAATATTGTTGAGAGCGTCCTGTGTAAATTGTAAAAAGGTCCGGATGTAATCAAGCTGGAATAACTCGGCCCCTTGTAAAAGTATTTGTTCAGAAGAGTCCGTATCGTAAAGTTTAATTACAAGTGAACCCGATAAGTGAAAGCGAAGTGACTCTGATAAGTGAAAACTAAGTGGGCCCGATAAGTGAAAGAGTTTATGACACGGCAGTAAAGATAGGACTGGGCAATATGATTGAATATTTTCATGTGAAATGCTTATCGGAAATAACAAGGAAATATTGATTCTGGTAAAATGTGTTTTTTTGTTTTAAAATAAAGATAGCTTGTTTTCTTTTTTTTTAAGGTGCATAAAGTATTAACAAATAATAAGGTACAATTTCTAAATTTAAATTTAAATTCGAAATGTGAAATTTGAGAACTCAATAAACATTAGCCCGGGGCAAAGGTCAGTATGTTTTATTTTCAGGAAAATTATATTGTTGAAAAGGAATTGAAGATGGGTCTAAAAACAATAAAATGACAATATAATTTTTTTTTTTTCAAATTAACTTCAAGAATTGATTATATAATTATGTATTAAATTTGGCCCAAAACACAAAACAAGTTAAGTATGAGAGTCCAGTAGTTTATTATTATTATACAAATAAATATTGGAATATAAAAGGGTGATGTGACGACGTTTTTATTTCAGCAATTGTATGGCTAAGATGAGATGTCATAATATAAAATGCCAGTGTAAGTGTGTGATAGGAGTGTGGTTGTAAACCATGTAATTTTCAGGGACAATGAATGGCATTAATGGTGTATGAAATTAATACACAGAGGTATTGTGATATATCATGAGATATATTTCTTCCCTGTTCCTTCAAATGTAGAAGGACAGGGTAATTTTGGTAATGTTGTGGTGTTGTTGTCCCCTGTTCCTTCCAATAGAGAAGGACAGGGTAATATTTTTTGGTATACAATGAGTTGTATTAATAGTGATATTTCTTCCCTGTTCCTTCAAATGTAGAAGGACAGGGTAATATTGTTTTTTTATCACTACATGAGGTTTATTGTGTGTAAAAAAAAAATTGATTATTGTGCCATTGTAATCCCTGTAAATTGATTGTATTGTAATTAACAACATCTGGTAATGGTTTACATTCGTGACACTGGCGCAGGCGTACAATAAGAACACCGTGAAAGACTGACAGCCATACAATTATACGGAGGGAATATTTTGTAAAAAGGAATGTCCTCCAAGAGCTCAATGCCTCGCTGGCTGAAATTGTTATTAGATTGGAGGAGCAGGTAGCAGTGCTAGTAGCGAACCAGAGCCAGCCAACCACGAGATCCACGAGGCCGCCGCACTGCACCGGCCGCACAATCATTAGAGATGCTACCTGCCTCGACTCCTCACCTACCACATCCCTCTGCGATGGCTACCTGGGGACCCACACTGGACGTCGGACACCTTCTACCACATCACCCCTCGGACTACACATCACAGCCTCCACGTAGTGATAAGTACAAAAGAATTGTTATTTAAAAGTGTGCATGTGGAGGGATATTATTGTACTTAGTCCGGGATGAGTGTTTAAAGGTTTAGGTTCCTACCGTGATTGCAGCTTCGGGCTAGGGAAAATATGTACCATAGTTCAAATTCATTTATGCTGAATCGCGGTAGGAAGTAGGCTCTTATTAACTAGACGCGGTGCGGGGACATTGTTTGTTCAGTTGGACCGGCAATCAGCTGATCGGTCAGTGACGTATTGGGTGATGCGTTCCTCCCGGCTCGCTGGAGGAGCAGTCAGTCTAGTCTTGGCGATTGAGGAGTACGTGTAGCGGTCGAGTTAGTAGCTGAAGTTCTTTCTCTAACCCAATAGTTGGGATTTAGAGTAATTTATTTTTCGTGGGTAAAGTCAATTTGAAGTATTTAAAATTTTTAGTGCGTTTTAAGATCCGATCTGCCTCCGTAATCTTCAAAGTAGTAAGTCCCGTACCAGCGTATAGTTAATATCTTTTATTTTATAATACTGTATTAAAAATTTCTAAGGTTTCCCATCTTTCAGAGTCTGAAAATTTAATTCAAATTTTTGAAGTTTTGTGAATTAAATTTTGGTGATAAAGTAAATATCAAGTTTTGTGTTATATTAATTTTGAGTATTTTGAGAAGAGAACTTTTATTTTGTTTTGTTAATTTAAACCATTTTTGGAGAAGTATACATTTTTAGTTTAATTTTAATTTCAGTACCTTTTGATCAGACTCTTAATTAGATTTGATTGATTGAGTGATTTTTTGAATAAAATTGAATCAAAAGTTTGTAAACTTTGTAAACTTTTGGGTGAACTTGAATTTCGGAATAAACCAAGTATTTCCGAAAAGTTGTTTAATTTATAAAGTATTAGCTCCATATAAATTACAAAATATGTGCTGTAATAACGGTACAACCTTATGAATGTTTGTGTAAATTTTAAAACCAAATTTAGTGTACGTGACTCACATCGCAGTCATCCGAACATCAAATTCAACGTTATCTTCATTCACTGGCACCAAATAAAATAGAATGGATACATTATTGTTAAAAACATGTTAAATGGTACTCTCATCGCACCTAAACTTCAAACACCAACTCCGACCCACATCAGTAAGAAATTTGTTTCAAAAAGTCTATTCTCCTTGAGAGAGTTGTACACCACCAAGTATTTCATTTCTATTTCATTCATCTCAAACTAATGTCCGCCACCGAACCTATCCCTATTCAAACATATTTTGATGAAAATTACACCCTTTTTTTATTGATAGGCGGTTTGTAGTGATGGATATCTCGACTTCAGCCGGGTTCAGTCACGTAGGAGGACATGTAATAGAATTCATGTTTTGACCATATCTTGTTATATTTTCTTAAGTCGGCCTTTTTTGCCGTAAAGTTGATGATTTTATGCTAATAATTACTGAGCGGCAAAGAAAAGTATCAAAGTCTATATATTCTACATTATAAAAGGTAACTGATTTCTCCTGAATATTTTTAGATAGTCATTATTTGACAATACTAAGTTAACAATTGACCTAGCCAATGTCATAGTGAGTGTCTTTTTAATAAGTCTAACCAAAATTTAAATGATGAATTTGATGAACAACTATATAATGCATATATTAATTAATATAACGTTCAATAGCAGAATTTGGGGGCAAGTATTGATTGGAGCACCTTTGAAATGTCTCCTGGCATCCACCTGATGATTTAAAATTGCAACCAGTATTTAAAAACGTAAACTCATGGCTTTGTTTCATTTTAAAAATCATGCAAAATAATACAATAATATATCGTTTAAAAGATACATTTATAAGAAATTGTTAATGAATTAAAATTAAATTATATAAATATATTTTTCAAAATTTAAACGTTTATTTCTCATAATTAATTATATAGATATTGTTAAAAGTCGTACATCATTACAAAAATTATATTACTATTATATTATTACTAATGTTTTAAGAAGGTACATATTTTTTAAACATTTCATAAATACCATACAAATATTAAAAAAATCTTATTTAAATATGTTTCCTAAATATATTTGTGTATAAAATATAAGGACCATATATAATCAAAGAAAATACATAAGGATCAGTCTGAAAAGTTTATATATTAAGCAGTAGCAATCATAAATAAACCTAATATAGTACGCTTTATAATGTACTATTTGGTATGTTCTCTTATATGTTGTTTTAGTCTGTAGATAAATGAAAATACTGCAATGAAAACTGTAATCATTAACACATCGTCAAAGGTAATGTGGTTATAACAATCTATGAAATCCGATTTTTAAATAACATAGGCTATAATAAAAAATAATCAGTGTTCGTATTAATACTAACTTATTTTAACTGTGGGACAAAAATATTCGGTAATCAGTTATGAAGGCAACTTTTAAAACCATCTTTAGATTTAAAATTCTTCGTAGGTTTTTAAAACTCTTTCTAAAGGCAAAATGACAATTTTAAAGAAATATTTAGTCTTGGAGGACATCTCTACCTAGAGGCCTTCTAGAATATCACCACCAAGGATATCTCCTTCAAGACCATCTTCACCATCGCCTCCTCCTACAAGACCATCTTCACTAAGGAGGTCTCCTAGAACACCAGCACTAAGGAGGTCTCCTAGAACACCAGCACTAAGGAGGTCTCCTAGAAGATCACCAGCAATGATTCCTCCTGCAAGACCATCTTCTTCAAGGATGGATTCTCCTAGAAGATCACTATCACCGAGGACAGCTTTTTATTGAGAAGTAACTATTAAACTGACGATTTATATGAAGTAAATAAATACCGTCGTATAAACTCAACCGCACAGTTGCTGCTTCGCTCATACAAGTTCAATTTAGGCAATCTATTATTTGATTTGTTGAGAGTCCAATACTAATAGATTCCAGTTTATTTTCTACATAGATGTTATAGATTTAAGCTTTGCGTATGAACTATAATGAAATATATAATTCACAGTTATAACATGGTTGTTTAAAATACTCTGAGCGCAAATATATTTTTATAAAATTAATGCGTTTAGGGATCACTTCAATCCAAATTAATTGAATATCAATGTCAAGTTTACTTACAAAAGGGAGGAGTTCCTAAATCGCGTAAGATACTTTGCTGAGATGGCTTGTACAGTTTCAAGTCTATATATCAAGTTGTACGTGAGATATCCTAAGAACAGATAAACAGACTGACACACATACATAAAATACATTTTACATCCCCTAACAGGCAAAAGAGAAATTTGTGGTAAATTCAATAATGCTCAATAAGTATGATATGAAATGAAAAATGTCTTTATTAGAGGCGAAGTTAGGACTATAAAGTCCTGTCTACTACTTAACATCGATGGATACCACTTAATATTTATCTAATAACCACTTAAATATCATGGATGGATTTCAGAATAAAAGTGTAATAGTTCTTAGATCAAATAAGATATAAGGTATATCAGAAATAGAAGTAAGCTACATAAAATAGTACAGTCGAAGCAACCTTATACGGTCAATATGTCACACAGAAAACATTTTTAAACCATAAGTAAACTCAGTTATCGCGTGTGGCAGATTGCGTAGCAAAACTGTTTCACCTTGACTACAATTTCCAATCACACCAGCATTATTTAAGCTGCACAACTACATACTTCGCTTATAAAGTTACACAGTAATACACTTTATTTCTATCAAAATGCACTCGTTTTTTAAATTTGCAGTCTTTCTTATCGCCTTGATGGTATTTGTCTGCCAGGTATGTTAAATATTAATAAACTATGTTACCTGATTAGGTAATAAGCTATGTTACGAAATGTACACGTTTAGTAATAATACTCGTAGACAATAGAGCGCTATGGATAGTATTTGCCGCACTGCAGACAGTCTTTATACTCGATTACTCTATAATTATGAAATAGTGTTGAGCAATGGGCATGAAATTTACTACTATATTTCAAGTTCTGAATGTTTCCTTTGTAGACTTTAAATTGTTCATGAAACTCTATTTCTACACAGACAAGAATGAGTATTACGATTGTGCATGGCCATCTATGATATTTATAGAATATTATTGAATGTGCCACAAATTTCTTTTTTGCCTGTTAGGGGATGTGAAATGTATTTTCTGTATGTGTGTCAGTCTGTTTACCTGTTCTTAGGATATCTCACGTACAACTTGATATATAGACTTGAAACTGTACAAGCCATCTCAGCAAAGTATCTTACGCGATACGCGATTTAGGAACTCCTCCCTTTTTGGAAGTAAAACTTGACATTTTGATATTCAATTAATTTGGATTGAAGTAATCCATAAACGCATTAATTTTATAAAAATATATTTGCGTTCAGAGTATTTTAAACAACCATGTTAAAACTGTGAATTATATATTTCATTACAGTTAATACGCAAAGCTTAAATCTTCAACATCTATGTATAAAATAAACTGGAATCTATTAGTATTGGACTCTCAAGAAATCAAATAATAGATTGCCTAAATTGACCTTGCATGGGCGAAGCAGCAATTGTGCGGTAGAGATTAAACGATGGTATTTATTTACTTCATATAAATCGTCAGTTTAATAGTTGCTTCTTAATATTTCCACATAGCCTTAAACTCATAACTTGAATTTTATTTGATTCTTATCATAAGTCTACCGTTATCATGTACCAATCAAAGAATAACAGAATATGCTTGAATTAATATTTATATTACACCATGTAAACAACAATACATTTCACATTAAAATTTAAAAAAAAATATTTTATTTAGTTCTAATACGTTGTTACCTAGTTTGTAATTTTATGTTGGTTGTTTTAAATTATTCGTTCTGTTTGTGTATCTACTTTAATGCCATATAAGCCTCATATTGTTATTTATGAACTGGTCTTTCAGCTATGGATTAGATAACTATGTCTTGGTGAAGTGTTATTATTGTGTATATTTATACTGAAATGACTAATTTATTATGCCTATTATAGTTGTTAGACAGTAATTGTGATATTTGGTGGCCGTTTATTATATTGCAGATGTAAGTTTTTATTGGTATTCCTAGTTAAGGGTGGTCACGGAACCAGATCATTAGTTGGTTTACGCTGTGTGACCTTTAAAGCGGGAAACACAACAATCCAATACATGGGGTATTAAATTATTGGCTATCAAATGCTGTAGTGGTGACCGTTTATTATACTGCGTGTGTTAGCTGTATTACTGTTGCTGTTTGAGGGCGTCCATCAGGTGATTTGATGTAGGCAGTTCACTTTGTTTATATTGAATTCTTTTTAATGTACTTTAATTTAATATTGGATATTTCAGCTGTTAAATTGACACGAGTTTAAACTTACTGGTTTTGTTTGTGTATCTAGTAGATACGCCTCATCGATATTTGCTAAGTCTATTTGATATATAGTTTATGGTATCACTCAACCAGGTTATTTATTAATTAGTGTGAACTCTCAAGCGGGCAACACAACAATCGAATCTCAGGGTATAAAATTATCGGCTAGAAATACCTAAACTATCGAATAGTATTGGTGACCTCTTATTGCACTGTATGCGTTAGCTGCCTTGTTGTTACTACATAGTTGAAGATATTTACCCTTCCAAATCATGATTTAGTGAAGTAGTGTGGCCTTTGTTTCTGTTTAATTCTCTTTAATATGCCTTAATTTAATATTGGCTATTTCAGCTGTTAAACTGATTGGCATTGCAATTGATTGACAATTCGTTACTGTATTATTTAATATCAAGAATAATGCTGGGCATACGTAAAGTAGTTATTTATTTGTAAATTGATTTGTAAACTTCTTAAGTTATTATCTGATCCTGGTAAAAATAGAATAGTAATATTCATGGAATTATATATGTTAAATATAGTTTGTAGGCCATTTTGTGGTATTCAGGGATGTGATGTATGCGAGTAGGACAAGGGTTTCTCAATGTGTATTTAATCGGTTTAAGTATAATTTAGTTAACCTTAACGAGTTTATGTTTTAGTTAATATAAGCCTCATACAACATTAGATAGGCCTAGTTTTGAGTTTATGGTATGAATAGGGAAGTTTGAGAGGTAAACATTGTATTACATTAAATTGGTAACTGGGTGTACAGATGTGCACTGGTATGACAGTAGCCCAATAAGGTATCACAAAACTGTGAAGTGTTGAGTTTTAGTGATCTGTTTACCAGTTTTACTTAATTATGAGAATAACTGTTAATATCCCCAGTAGATAATTACAACTTCAATATTCATTTTGGCAGATGTTAGTAGGCTATACTTATTCACTAATATAGCTCCATCAAATGGTATGATATACATAACATAGCATAATATACCAACATCCTTTTGAAGCTCCTAGGATAGTTACACCTTGTTGGCTACTCGGACTTAAAAATTGTAGGCCATGCACTACATTAATGTCTCAGGATTGTAATTCTTGCCGGATTTAAAATTTCCAACAGTATTACTGCTGGGCTTAGCACTCAGGATAGCAAATGACTTGAGTTCATAGTTGCAATAATTATTTATTGAGATGTGTTAGCAATATATATATATATATATATATATATATATATATATAACAGATATAATAGTATCTTGCAACACCAAAAGTTTTGTAAATCATTGGGGTAATCAGAAAATCATTATGTTAAAAATTTGTAATTTTTGGAGAAATTCTGTTTCTAAATTTAAAAGATTAAAAATTCTTCTTTCTTCTTCCTTCTTTAAAAAAATTATTCATTTTAGCACCAACATTGTTTAATGAATTACCTTGTCAAATTAGTAATCTGTCGCTTATACCATTCTTGAAATGTATTAAAGAGTGGGTATTTTCATTGCAGAATGTTGAATGTTTATAAAATGTAAATTAAATGTTTTTAAATGTATTTTATGTATTGTTTTGATGTCCAGTTTTATTGCACAAAACTAGTGGGAGGGATATGCACTGTTAATGGATATGGTTTGATAATAAACACTAATGCTGATATAATAGTATTTTTTCTTTGTATTATGAGTTATGTATGAAATGTTGTATTGTTGGTTGATAGGGAAATGTATGTGTGGGTGTAGGAAATTGTACAATGGATAGTATTTGTTTAAAATAGATGTAGACATAATGAGGATTATAATTTATATTTTATTTTATATAATTAGTGTATGTGTGATTTATCAGTTTATCTTGCACGTATGAATCTGAATGAATTTTGTTGGAAAGAGGGTTTTAGGATTATGTTATAATATTTGGAAATGTATAATTGTTGTTCTATCACCGCTAGTTCCTTTATTTCTATGAATTATGTAAATGCCTCAAACAGGGTTTGCCTTGGAGGCCAATACTGTGTTTCTCAGTATATGTATGTATGTATGTGTGGCATGAATGTTAATGTATCAAGATCAGCCAGTACTGATATACTCTGTAATCGCGTGCTATGCAGAAGATTATTTTGCTATGTATGTGCTTTGGAGTTATATTTGTGTTGAATATGTTGTATGTTGTTGTATTAAAATTAGGAATGGATTACGTTGTTTACATAAATTATTAATTGTTTTAAATAGATTATAGAGACTGGTTAGATGTTAAAAACACATGAACACCAACACTAGGAGAAACATACCCTTAAAGAAAGTACAATCAGGTATCAGGGAAGGTTTAAATAAATGCCTCACGTTGTAACACAGTTTTTTTTGTGGTAGGAGAGACCGGACGGGATGAGGACATTAGGAACTCATACCTTTTCGTGCACCCTTCATACGGTATACCCTCACATGATTCTTATATCAAATCATTGTATTGCAAACTCTTGGAACAATTGAAAAATTCTTTAAATATTACTAAATGTTAATAAAAACACTAATTTTCCAAATTGTTTATTTTTTGGACGAGAAATTTCGAAACCAAAGGTTTCATCTTCAGGCAACTCTACAAATAAATATTTACATATTGTGTGTTACAATTAATATTAAAATAAAATATGGTGTAAAAATGTAAATACAAAAATTTTGGAAATATTTCAGCCAGTATGAAAAATTAGATTTGACTATAGTTTAATTTTTGAATAAATTGAGAAGAAAGAAGATTGGAATTTTCAATAGGGCACTCTTCATTGTTCATGAGTTTTTCTTTATTTCTGTTTAAGAGTAGTGTTTCCCACGCATTTTTAAGTTCATTTAAGCCAAGCGCTGCATTGAATCAGGGCACAGAACATCAATTAACAATCTAAAATTAATAAAATAAATAACAAAACCAATGAATGAACGAGTTAGTTACCGAAAGAATGCGCTATGTGTATTATGTGTAAAAACTACTTTACCATCAATGAGTCGGAACAGTCAGAAGACATAATCGCTTCGCCGGCGTCATATCCGTTAGTGATATCATAGTCATATAGTGTGCCGTGAGAGGCACAATCGCTGGTTTACATTTATATCTACTATCATTCCTATTTACGTCATATGTTAAAAATCTCAATAATTTACTAAAATATCAATATTTTTCTACTTTCTTTTAAACTGATCTGTAAACTAAAGGCATTTTTGTTGAAATTTCACCATTTAGGTACAAAGACATTTGAAGCAATTTCCTCAATAATGAAAAAAATGTTAATTTTATAAATAATTTTTTTTCCAAATAAATGGAGGGTGAAAAAATATCATGTCCGTTTTGTAAAAAAGAAATGTTAATAAAAAACTGTGGTTGACACTATAATTCTAAACTTTATGCCTAAAACAAACAACTTTACGAAAATTAACTTAATTATCTAAGGAAATGGGCTAAAGATAATCGAATTCCCGACCACGAAAGATGTACGAAGAAAGTAATTAAATAATTACGAGAATTAAAGAAGAATTTCAGAGAAAATAAGAAAGATTTTGAACTAATTAATGATGAAAAAATTCAATCAAACGCTGAAAAATTATTTATCGAAACTAACGATAAAGCTAAGTCGGATATCATTGAGCAAATAGATACAACTCTTAAAAAACAACGAAAAACCTGTAGAAAATATCATTAATGTCGAAGTTTTATCCTCTATACATGGTCTATTTAAGCAATATATTTAAAGAACTTTAAAGAAAATTTCATGTCAATTTACAAATATCATTCTATTATACGCCCAGAAATTAAAAGTTTAATCGAAAAATTTCAAGAAACTGTTAAAAATATGAAAGTTTATTTATATTTAGAATCTGAATAAAATAACTTTAGTGGAACAAAAACTTGTCCAATGTATTTACTACAAAAGCTGACGAAATCTTTGACGTAAACGATTTTATTACTAAGCAATTTAATAAATTATTACATCGAGAACAAACGAATCATCCAAATAGGGGTTCCGGTTGAAAATTTAAACGCTGCACACAACTAGTTTTGAGCCTTAATAAACATGAAGTTATGAACGCAGGATCATATATCGATGTACCACAAGAGATAAAGGTATAAAAAGCTTGTTTAAATATGAAAAATAAAGATGAATTTTGCTTTATCTTCTCTATCAGATGCGCTATTGAAAAACCAGGAAGAGACTGTTAAAGAGCAAAGCAATATAAACAATTTGTAAATGACGAGATATTTTCAGGTTTTGAGTATCTAACGTCTTTAAAGATATACAATTATTTGAAAAACTAAGCTACAATTCCAAGTATAAATATCCAAAAATGTCAGTAAATATCTATACTTATAATGAGAAACTACATATTGTTCAGTTACAAATTTCAGACATTTATAACGCTGAATTAAATATAGATCTATTGTATGTAAAACAAGAAGATAAACCTCATTATGTTTTGATAACCGATTTAAGTAGATTAGTGAGTTCTCAATTATCTAAACATGAACGTAACAATTTCCTGTATAGAAGATGTTTAAGCCATTTCTAAAAATCTGGAGATTTAGCTGATCATTTGGAAATTTGTAAAAAACATAAAGTTTGTAACCCAATAATTATGCCTTTTCCAGGTCAAATAACTAAATTTACTAATTATCAAAAGAAGCTTTCTCATCCTTACGTTATTTATATGGATTTTGAAAGCATATTAGAGACAAGTCCAACTTGCAAGAAAAATCCACAAAGATCGACTACAACCAAGATTCAGAAGCACATTCCTTAGGGATTTACTCTATATTTAGTGTCGAATGTAACCAATCACATGTAGAAACAGATATGTTATAGAGCGAAAAATGAAGAAGATTTGCCTAATGTTTCTAAAACATTGTTTGAAGAGCTCAATAAATTATCGAAATACATAGCTAAAAAATATAATTAAAAAACATGAAGCCTATGAAATTTACTGAATAAGAAATATATCAGAATAAAAAGCACTTAAACCGAAGAAATAATTAGAGTATTCCTCTAAATGAATAGGATGTTGTAAGTTTTAAAACTAATTTACAGCTTTCTGAAGTCAATAAGGACAGTTTCATTTTTGCTATTTAAATGGAGAAATTTTTAAAGCGAAAAGATCAGATAAAACTACAAGCTTTTGAAGAAAACAAGAAAAATCAACCTATTAGATTGTTACTTGTTGGTTAAATTGGATGTGGAAAAACAACTTTATTATTAAATTTCATCTACAATAGGTTGATTTCTTATCCAAGTTCTTATGTATTTAGTAAATCTTTGGAACAAGATGCGTAAACGAAAGATTTGAAAATATTGAGAAAAACTGAATCAAAAAGGTAGGCTATCACATTTATATAATGCTTCTGAGGACACAGCTTCATTAAGCGAATGTAAACGAAATATTTATTTTTGAATGACCTTTTTTAGAAAATCAAGACGTTATTAAAGAATATTTTGTAATGTCTCGTTATAAAATATGTCATGTATCTATCTATCTTTCTCAATGCTTTTCATAGGTTGATAAACAAGTTATAAGAAATAATTTGCATATTTTGTGTGTTTTTAAACAAGATTATCACTATTAGAGAAAGATTTATAACAATTATGTGGGGTATGATATGAGTTTAAACCAATTTAATGAGTTATGTGACTAAAATTTATAAAGAAGACTATGGATTTGTAACTATTAATCTGTAAATATTAATATCTAACGTATTTGAATAGATTTTCTTATGTAAACGATGCTCTGTGGTCTACTGGATAAAATATTTGTTGTACTCTTTTTTACATTATATTTAATTTTTATTTAAATTATGAAATTAACAGAAAAACGACAAATCTGTGGTTAGTTGCACGTTCATGTTTTACGTTTCACGTTCATGTTCCATGTTCACGTTTTCACGTTCTACGTTCACTTTTTTACGTTTGACGTTCACGTTTAAAATTTTTTCTAAATAAATGGCGAACGTAACTTCTGAAGAAGCGAAAAAACTGGATTAAATCGAAAAGAAATTAATCAAAGAATTTAAAGAACAGATTAGAATTGATGCAAAAGATAAAAATTTATTCAGGAAATTAATCAACATGTAACTTCTGCAATAAAAAATGTTGAGGGTAAAATTGAAAATTTTTTAAATGATAATCGAGATATGATGAATTTGGTTCCAGTTGTACGACAATTTGCCGATATTTTGACTCCAGAATCTGAAGATTTTGAATTGCCGAAATTACCATCTTCAACACCATTTATACCTAGAGTCATTGAATACTCTACAATAGTCAAACCAGCATGTCCTGAAACAACGGCTATAATAATTGGTGAAATTGGTAAGAATTTCTTCCCTAGAGTAAAGGATAATAAATTTGGTGTGTATTGGGATAAAAAAAAGATAAAAGAAAGTTTTTTGATTGGAAATTCGCCCGTTAATTTTGAACATAAATATATAAATACTTACGATAAAACATATAAAGGAACTCAAGGTTTTTGGAGATTATTAACAGATAGTAATTTTCCAAGATAAGATTTAATTTATTATTCTGAAGAATATTTGCAAAAGTATACTGAAATTATATGGAAATCTAATTCAATTTACAAAAATAATGATCCATCAACTAAAACACCTAAATCAAATAGAGGTAAAAAATGTATGAATTTAATTAAACCAATTTGGAAAAAACGAATCGAAGAATCTGGTGTAAGAAAACACAGTAATAAAAGGTTGAATACAGATATATCGATGATTTGACAAAACTTGATGGAATTATTAAATATATTTATGCTCAAGGAAAGACTGGAAATAACAACTTTTTGAATGAAAAGAAAACGATTAAAGATTTAACTTTGAACAAACTTGTTGAATTGATTGAAAAACATGATGGAATTAAATATTTAAAACGAATTTTACCTCAAATAAGTTCTCAAATTTTAGGTAGTGGACTTTTGAAAGATTTTATCAATAATTTACATTTTAAATTGCACGTACCAGGTTACCAGTATTTGGGACCAAGCACAAAGCTTGACCAAAGACTATGAGGAGGAGATCCCGGTTTGAAAAAAATAGATAAAGCTGCATTGGAACACGACATTTTTATGCAAAATATAGAGATACAAATTCTAGGCATATTGCAGACAAAATTTTACAAGATCAAGTGATGGATAGATTTTTATCAAAAGATGCTAGTTTAGGTAAAAGATTTTATGCACTTCCTGTTGCTGGAGCAATGTTTTTGAAGAGAAAATTAGGAATGGAAATCGAAGAAAACTTAAAATCTTAGCTATATAAATGGAGCTGAACGTAAATTTTAGTAAAAATCAGAAAGACTAAATAAAATGCGCTTTATAAAAATACTATTAGTATTCAATTTAAAATAAATCAATTAAAAAATGGTGAAGATAAGATATTTTTAACGAATAGACAATACAATAAACTCGAAAAACACAAGAAAAACGATAAAGGCGTCAGAATAAAATGGTCGTATAATCAGTTAAAAGAAGTTAAAAATGGTAGACATTTGAAAGATTTATTAGATTTTGGAGAAAATATTCCAGTTGCTAAAAATGTTGTCTCTAATGTTCGAAAAGCTGGTCCAATTGTTAAAAAAGATGTGATTGCTATAATTAGAAATATTCTAAATTGGTTAGATAAAGAGTTGGAGGACGACACGTTGTCTGGATTAGATGAAAAAAACTTTGAATTACGTGAAATCAAACCTTAAAAAATTTAAATCAAGCCATTAACATTTCTAGAATTGGAAGAAATGTGCACAAACATTAAACATTTTAGAGAAATTTTTAGGCGTGATACATTACCTAAAAAGTTAAGAAATTTTAATTTGGAGTTGTTAATTTAGACTAGATTATGGGGCGTGGAACGTATTTGATTTGTTATTATAAAAATGATAAGGATGCATATTTTTTTATTCATGTGGAAGAATTGAGGACAAACCACCGAAAGAATTGATCAAATATTTGAAAAAAATCAAACATCTACTACAATGACTCTCAAATTCAAGACTGTAAAGATCCACCAATTTGTGGTCATTTATGCGTTTTTGTTTTAAATGAATTGGCTGATGATAAAGATTTTGAAGAAGTTATCAACAAATTATTACTTAATAAATATGGATTCGCAAAATATTTGTGAATTATTTGGAACACAAATCAAAACTGAAAATATCAAAATATACATGAAATTGTGTGAAATAAAGTGAATAGTTTGAATAGTTTGAGAATGAGTTTGATAACTAAATCGAACATTTATTACAAAACCTTCCTGATTCAGGTGTTACTGATATAATAATTTAAGATTTTATAGCAGAATATGATAACAAAGTTGTAAATTTGTAAACTTTGAGAACTGAGTTTGATGAAAAAATTTAGAATGCTTGTAATGTTGGTGCGGAAAAGTGATTTAAAAAATTAATGACTCATATCGAAAAAACATATAAAATTACTTATGCGATCAAAGTTGAAAAGAATTATGATAGTTTGGCTAGTAAAAAAAAGAATTGTTGGAGTAAAACCTGATATTGACAAACATGATGTTGTTGTTAAAGAGAAAATATTAAAACCTCTAAAATTATCAGAAAATATCGATATTACTGATTTAAATAGTCCAAATTTTAAAAATTCCTTAGATTTTCAGGGAAGAAGAATTATCAGTGTTAGTAAAGGAATTTTTCTGTTTGATGTTGTCGTAAAAGAGCAATTAGTTTATCATATTTAAATGTCTGATTAGCTGAACAAAAATTATGAGAATCATAAACAACACGTTAAAGATTTTACAACAGAAGTTTATGAAAAGTTAGAGGCCAGAAATAAAAGATCTGTAGAAAATTTTAATGAAATAATGAAAAACTTACAAAATTTAACAAAAACAGTCTTTTGATAAGTTTAGTTTAGATGCAACGAAAACTTTTGACAATATATCGCTCATAAATTTGTTGAATACAGTGATTCATATGCTGATAAATTTCAAACATTAGTATAAAAAATTAATAAGTTCAAGGAAGAAGTTGATGAAATGAATTAATGATGTAGGTATTCTCGCAGGGGTTTATGCACGATAAATTTTTCTGTTATAAATGGCACTCATATATTGTGTGAAGTGTAAAGAGAAAACTGCAACAAATGATATAAAATATGATGCAGACATCAATGGAGTTAAAAGAATTTCTGGAAAATGTGTTGAATGTAACGCAAGAAAGAGCCAATTTATAAAAACTTTAAATTTTTCTTAATAAATAGAGATGGTTGGACATTGAAATACTTTCTATCTTTTTGCAATGCAACACGAGCAAGATTTAAAAAAGGAACATTGGGACGATATTTTTGCAAAATATGAGTTATTTGAAGATATTATGATGCGATTGTGCATTAATAAGTTAAATTGGTATAACACTGCAAAATATCAATATTTATCTTCAGAATTCATTAAAGAAAATACACATTATCAATTTGAAAGAACACATGTCTGTTCTTTGCCGAAATCAACACTTGAGTCCAGAGTTTTTATGAGAATTTAAAGATTCAGTTGTTTGGATTAATATTATAGATGGTGGAGATTATCCGATGCAAATTTTGATGAAATATGTCGCTGAAATCGGAAAATTTAAGGAAAAAAATGCCGCATATGATGAATTTGATAATTAATAAATTAATCTAGTATTTTTAATTATTTTACTAAATTTTATATTTTTTCTTATAAAAACGTACATTTAATCGATGAAAAAATAACATACATTTCGTTAAACTCTTAATAAATGGCGGACTACAAAAGTATTCAAGCGATATTGAGAGGGCGGAGTTTAAACATTTTTGTCCAATTAGTAAACAACATTAGAATGGATCGAATAAATGAACCGAGTTTAATATTGATTTTGGAGATAATCATTGCTTGTCTAGCTTCCACTTATATATTTCTGGAACTTTAAGAAAGCAAGATGGCCAAGCACATGTTGGAACTGACAATTTTAAAATAATTGATAATTTCGTGCAGTTTTTATTCTTTAAAATTGGAGTAAGAAAACACAATAAATTGATAGAAGAAATTTAAAATTGTGGTCAATTAAGTACCACAATAAGGGGGTTCGGTATGCCCTATCCTTCCCATGTTAATTTTATGTACCTTTTTCTCAGAAACGTTTAAAGCTATCATCATCAAACTTTAGGACACTACTATTTAGACCTTTGTTAACATTTAGAGCGGAAGAAATTATAAAAATCTATTTTAAATTTTTATTAAAAAAATTATAATTATAAATTATTTTACAAAAAATTAATAAATTTTTTATTTACAACAAATTAAATAAAAACTTCTTTTTTAACTTCTGTTCCGCTTTAAATGTTAATAAAGGTCTAAATAGTAGTGTCCTAAAGTTTGATGATGATAGCTTTAAAGGTTTCTGAGACAAAGGTGCATACAATTGGCCAAATTAACATGGGAAGGATAGGGCATACCGAACCCCCTTAGGAACTATACTTTATTCCAAAAGTGATGTATTTTCAATTAGTTTTGAATCACCTTTTAAATTTGGACAGTTTGAAGCGGTTGGTGATTTAGCACATTTTGGCTTAGGATTCTTTTAAAATGTAAATTTTCTAGTCTATAAAGTTTGTTTTTACATTAGTTTCATAAGAGCTGAATATGGTGATGCCATATTAAAAACTAGAAACGCTGATGACGGAGAAATTACAATTAACGAGTTTTTTATTAGAGTTCTGGTGATTGATTAGAAAATTACGAGTGAAATTCTCTTGATTGGTGAAATTACAAAAAGTCAAAATATTATGATTAATTTTCTAGATTGGTAATGTGTTGAGCAAAAAGGTATTACTGGAAAAAAATATTCATTCGATATCACAAATATTTATACAAATATATTCAATCCCATGTTCGTTATTATAATTTTCAAACAGATAGACAGATTAATCAAGAAAAAATTCCTTCAAAATTCGATAGTTTAAATGGAAACATATCACAGTAAAATTGAATGGTTCTTATTATCCAGATGAATTACAGAATTTAAACATTTCCAGAGGTCGTTTCAGAATCATGTATCAGAAGTATCAATGTATCTTCTGATCCATAAAAGACAAATAATTAACTCTTACATAATTTGTGTTCACAGTATTGAGTAATTCACCCATTAAATTAGGTTTACATATTCTGTAGTAATTAAATATTAACATTAAAATAGCTTAGAGATCAAGCGATTTTAAATATATTGAAATATGTTGAGTCAAGTGTAAAACTGCATGCCTGTGAAATAACATAATTACAAGTGTTCCTAATTTCGATGGTCACATAACTAAATATTCAAAGTAGATTGAAGATTCGTTGATTATTATATGTGTAATATAAATATTATAGCTTTTAGTGATAAATGCGAACTTTAAGGTCATTTAGAGAACACATTTAAACCATAAGTAAACTCAGGTATCTTGTGTGACCGATTGTGTAGCAAAACTGTTTCACGTGGTGTGGTTACCTTGACTATATATTTACAATCTCGCCAGCACTATTTAAGCTGTTCAACCTGCGTTAGACTTCGCTGACATAGTTACACAGTCATACCCTTCATCTCTAGCAACATGAACTCTTTGTTGAAATTCCCAGTTTTCCTGATCGCCGTGATGCTACTTGTCAGCCAGGTATGTGGGGTGCTGAGAAATATAGTGGTGTATGTCGGTCTAATGATATTTTTCAGGACACATAGTTCTACGTTTGAAGCTATTAAAAATTCAGTAATTTAAGTATACTTTTTTCAGTAAATTTTTAGCATCAGAAATACTTTATATTTATTATAGATAACAAGTTTGCAAGTATAGAAAAATCACATCTTATGAGGTTTTTATTTTTAACTAACTGACTTACACCATTATGTTTCAAAATGTATTCACTGTTTGTAATAAAACAATTATTATATTAATAGTAATACACTTTTATTTCCAAAAAACACAACAAATTAAAATAAAACTTTCAGAAAATTCTTGTCATGTCAGTCTACTGTATTTATCCACTCAGTATCATACTTTTCAACTCTCTTCTTCCTTCACTTCATCAGCATCCACTTCATCTTCTTCGCTAGGGTTAAGAGGGCCCACATCTTCAACATCCTGGAAGCCTCTGATACCTCTGAAGAAGTTGTGGTGTACAGGTGGAATGTATTTAACCCTAGAACGGTAACGCCTATTTGGCACACATAAATGGTAACGCGTAGTCTCTCAGACTACTGTAGGGAAAAAATTAATACAAATTTATAAAAATTAAATTAAAATTAAATTTATTTACAAATGACATTATTTACATCTTAGAGGTAATGTTTCCTGATTTTTGTTGATTTCAGTCTTTATTGGAACACTTTACACACAGCATTCCTCGGTGCTCCAAGCAAATATGCTTATAACATTTTGTGCACTGGAATCGAGTCATTCTCCATTTTTTCGCTGGGCAAACTGCACAAATCTTCCTTGTTCCTGCTTCTTCAATAACATTTTGAGCCTCAGATGTTGATGGGCCAACGACATCTTCAATGTTGCGTTTGAGATTCCTTGATAAATTTGGCAGTTTTTGTCTTCCCTGAATGTGCGGAGTTGTTAGTTCAACACATATTTCTTTAGCAAATGCCCTTCTTGTCATTGGTTTAATTTTTTTGATAATGCCTGATGGACATAAATAACAAATGAGTTGATCAAAATGATCAAAACAACTTTTCATCATGATCAATTTCTTGTTCATCACAATCACTTCGTTCAAGTTCAGATAGTATTTCTCTTATTTCAAAACTAGTGTTCGGTGGATCAGCCATGGTTAGTTGACCATCCACGATAAAAATTATCACAAAAACTAACACTACATTCGCTTTTTTCATATATTTACTCAGGAACAAAAAAGTAACATAAACGGTAACGCGTAGTCTACCAGACTACTATGGTCTCACTGAAATTAAATAAGTGAATGAAACAAAATGAAACCCTAACCAGCATTGACCTTGGCTGGCAGGGTGAAGGTATTGGTATTGGGGGGTCGGTTACGTCATGCACCTGCCACCTGGACCGGTTTTTATAGCTTGCGTAGTCTGAGAGACTACACGTTACCATTCTAGGGTTAAGGAGAAACAACATATCCCTTTTCTTTAAATAATTTATAACACGTGGCCCATTGTACAGTTTTTCTTGATTAATAGCTCCCAAATCAAGAGGGCGTCCTGTTCTTATTGGCTTATCATTGATCACATTAAATGGAATTTCTTTACTCAAAGTGTACTTGTATAAGATAGAATAGGGTTTACCCTTTTCGTATCTAAACCATTGTACTTTCAACCAGTTTACTGGTTCACCGTCCACATCCTTTTCGCGTTTAATGGTTGCCTTTTCTAGACCATGAACACTCAAGAAATCGTCTTCATGCATCTTAACTAGCATAAATTTGTTTTGCTTTCTTGATGACTCAATCGCATTATACCAATCATCAGGTGTGTGTGTGTGTGTGTAAATAATTTTGTTACGAGCTGCTTGTTCTATTAAACCAAAGTCAGAGTCATTGAGGAGGTAGGAATGACCTGAAATCATAAACTTTTGGTCTATGATCTCTACTCTCGTTTCTTGAGTTAGTTTCAACAATGACAAAGACATCTTCATATTTCTTTTCTGTCCTGTACATGTGTCGCTATATACAATCACATGTTTGTGGAGGTTCTGCTTTATGTGTCTTACTAGACAGGATGAAATTTCTTGCGAACCTCTAGACGCAATGGTCCCATCCCATACATACATATACCCCAAAGATTTTGCTAGATCATTTACTCCTAAATTATAGCAGTACATGTTTCTCCTGTAATATTCTTCACTGACGGTTAGTACTGGAAATGGAAGTGCTTTCTGTACATCTTCCGTTATAGTGTATACATCATCATTTTGTTTTTCCAATACACCATCAGTTTTCAAAGAATCACCAGCTTTATCTGCTTTTGCCAGATGCAATATGTGGTCTCTTTCCAATTGAGCCTTTTTATCAGAATCACTTTCCACGTTGATTAACTGTTTGTATATATCACAATTTTTGCAAGTGTCCTTGCGAGGAGGATGGATTTGCAAATTGAAGTTATTATTACAACGCGGTAAGCGTGTTCTTTTACAGGGTCCAGTTGTTTTTCAGTACGAAATTCTTTATAAAAACTATACATTTGTCTAATATTTAGATCAGGATCTAGATATTTATGATTTGGATTGTCTTTTCGTGAATAGTGGCTTTGAAAAGCAGAAAACATGCTTATGTGATCTTTGACATGTTGTTTTTTCTCTGGCGTAATCTTCTGTGCAGCTACATGTTTACCTCTCAAATCATCTCCTGGTGAAAGGCCGTCCCTTATTTTATTTATTGCTCTTGTCACTCTTCCGTCTCTCACAAGGAAGGTTTTTAGAAAATATTGTTTACATACTCAGATTGTTTTGTCACCTTTATGAACATAATAAAGATTTGTACTTTTTTTGTTTCCTTTACTTCCATCACGAGGTCGCCTTTGCTGGATTGAAGCCTGATGAATGTCCACACCGGTACGCATTCTGTTTTCCAAAATCACCATTTTCGTAAAAACCTCGTATTTTTGTCGAATTTCATCTTCGGTAATTAGCTCCAAGCTTTTTTTAGGGCACCCACAATCACAATTTATAAACATCTTACCTGGTACAACATTTCCTTTGACATTTATGTAAGGCTGTCCACAGTTACGGAGCTTTTTGGCCAGAGCTCTTTGTGATCCTCTTCTTTGGCGTTTTCTTGGTTTAAAGGGTTTATTTAAACAACCTTGAACATTTTCTTCATGATCTGTATTTTGAGCCACCAGACGGATTGAATTGTTACCTTCTGCACTGTCATCTGTAACAAGAATATTTTAGTAGAAAATATTAAGACTAACTTATTTCTAATGCTCATGGCAGTAAGGCCTATAGTATTTAGTAATGGAAAAATAAGTAAAATTTTAATGTAGGCATAGTTCTGATGCGTACTTGCATAAAAAAAACTAATTTCAAAAGTTAGCCTCCATCCATTTAGACCTACTTCAGTTACGTACACTTAGTTACGTAATGTATTTCAATATTATAGTGCCTAGTCTACATAAAAAATTTAAAACATTGTTTTGTAAACTTTGTAATATAGTCAAAGTGATATTTAATTAACCTTAATAAACTCACAACAAGAAGGCTTTAAAATATATCAAAATAAAATAACAGGAAAAAATGAAGCAATTGACAAAGATAAGATTACCTTTTATTTATTTACCAAACATTTAAGTATTATTACTAATATCATCACCCAAATAAAACCGAACCTAACTTTTTATTACAATATCTACTGCTAATATTATTATTGTATTGCTATATTAATTAACTTACCTGATGGGTTATCTTCCCCTTCGGAAGGAAAATAATCCTTATCCTTATCACTTCATCACTAACATTCAGCAAATCTAATAATTCTTTGTTATTATTCATCTTATTTGAGTAAACAATCATTACTCACAACAAAAAATTTAATCAGCTGTTAAAAACATAGTGGTGTAAGTCAGACTTACTTCACTATGTTTCTAAACAGTTTCCAATATTATTTGTTAAATACTACCAGTGGGTACTGTCAACTAAATTTAGTAGCAATTATAGGAGTTATGACTTGATTCACTATGATCCTAAATAAATAGTACATTTTTGAAACAGAATATGTCATAAACTCAAATGGGACAAAATATTCACTTACAATACTATGTTTCTCAGCACCCCATGTATTAATAATTTTAATAAACTATATTACGTGAATATGTTAATTAAATAGGAGTATTTTATAAAAGATTTTTTTAATTTGTTTATAAAATTATAAATCCGTTAAAAACATAAATTTATTAAAGATATATATTTTTAATGGGGCAGTCTTCTGTTAGTCCGGAGTCAAAGATGGAAGTTTATGTATATGATAATAAAATAATTGTTTCTTACCTTATTTATATACTTATATAAATAGTTAGTTTTCTAATAGTTGCTTCTAAATACAATATCGCCATATGACTTCTAAAATTTTAATCTCATACATTAAATATTATTATATTTTCACCTAAAATCTACCTTACGAAGTAGTAGTCAGAAGAATAACAGAAGATGCTTGGATTAACATTGATAGTATGTCATGTACTCAAAAAATCATTTACCTATTTTATAAATTTATAAAAAAATATGCAAATACACAAATTATTATCTGTAGGGTAAATGCCTTCCAGTCCCTCAGACTGATGGTCCTGTAGACGGCTTCCTGGCTGAAAATGGCCTTCTAGGAGGCCTACTTGGTGGTGATCTTCTAGACGGCGTCCTCGGTGATGATGGCCTTCTAGGAGGCCTACTTGAAGGTGATCTTCCAGACGGCGTCGTCGGTGATAATGGTCTTGAAGGATCCCTCACTGGTTGAGATAATTTTTACTTTCTATTTACAAGGAGATTTCAACTCTGCATCAAAATTTATTTAATAAAAAAATGACAAGTTAAGGTTAGTAAGCACTAGTAAAACACTGAATTTGTCATTGTAACGTAAGTATTTTATGTATAATTACCTTTCATTGTAAGTAATAAACATTTATATTATGCAAGTATTTGTGTAAATCATTTTTCACCCCTTAGCGATGTTTTAGGAATGTAAAACTACAAAAGTATTTTTTTCGTAATAATTAAAATGGTTTTGTACATAAAACAAAACCATCAGCCAGATAATTTCAGGCCGAATAAGGAAAGCTTCTATTTCCAAATTCCAGCCTCACTCTGGAGAACTGAGCTGCTGTTCTAACGGGAGACTTCCTCCTTGTATGTGAATCACTTGCGTAGGTACTCTGCTCTCTAAATATAGACCGTGCAGTTTAGACAAACGGACTCGTCAGTCAGGATAATGCTTGAGGCCTCTGCCCCCTCCCCCAAGTCATCCTACCCCAAACTAATATTACCCTCACCTCTACGTACCCGCCACACTGGCAACGAACACCAAACACACACACACAGACACACACACACACACACACAAACAAAACAGCTATACACCACGCGCACACAAATATAAAAACAAGCTCCCATCCTGTAATCCAGTTTACAGTTTACATTCAACTCTGTATTCAGATGTTATAAACCTTTCTATATAATCACGACCCACACTTTTAAAACAAATTTTTATTTTTATTTTATAAGTTTATAGTGTATAAAAAACATATCCTTGAGAAATCCTGGTACATTTCTATAAATAATGTGAGACACCTAAAATGTATTTGTTTTTGAAAAGGTTTTATTTAGCCTGGGTGTAAATATGGAGGATGTAAAATTTCTTGTTGCGTAGTAGTGAGTCGGAAATTCAAATACACTTCTATAATGTTTAAAAATATATATAACAACTACTCTAACAAACAGTTGTCTTATATCCAAAACATTCATTTCGGTGGACAGCTCCTCCGTTGCGCAATCCCTATTTTTCCCAGTGCTGCTTTAAGTATTGCTTTATGAGTTACAAACAGTGGATTTAAAATACTTCTATAACTAGCACCCCACATTATGATCCCCCCTCTAAAAGCGATTGTACATATACGAAATAAGCTATTTTTATTTCTTCTAAAGTTAAAAATTCATGTAGTTGACTACAAGCATAAATGAGTTTTCTAAATCTACCATTAACAAAGAGAACATGTGCAGATTAATTCATTCTTTTGTCCAATATAATCCATAAATGTTTATAACTGTCAACCCTTTCTAGAGATCCGCAATGAAAAACCAGACTTGTAGGATCACCACACGTATGTAGTTTAATTAAATTAATAAGAGTGTCACTCACAGTTGTCTCTTAGGGCAATAGGCATAAATTTAGACTTAGATATACACTTTTTGGAAAACTTCTCTCCAATTAGATCCCTCAAAACATAGAGTATTATCGTCTGCAAAAAGCGAAAGCTTCCCAGAAATTCTAATTTTAGAAATACGATATTATTTATGTATATGAAAAACAGAATAGGTCCTAAAATGCTACCCTGGATTACTCCAAAACTTAACGATGTCAGAGAACTATTGATTCCGTTAATTGTGGTTATTTGTCTACGATTTTCTTGGTAGCTATCGAACCAATTAAATGAATTATTTTTTATTCCAATTAATTTTAATTTTTGGATTAATTTATATGCATCAGCTGAATTAAATGCTTTGGCTAAATCAAGGAACACTAATAAACATTTTTTGTTAGATGTCATTGTTTCGTTCAGATTCTTAGAAATATTAAAAAATATCTGCGCATATTCTAACATTTTCTAAACCCGAATTGACAATCAATCAATTTATTGTTCTCTTCTAAATAAGAGACTAATTGGTATTTAACTAACTTTTCCAATACTTTGGAAAATACACCTAATAGGCTAATCGGTCTATAGTTTGACATCACGGTAACGTCATTCACTTTAAATAATAGAATGACTTTGGCGATCTTGAAATCAACTGGAAATTTGCCTGTATGTATACTTAAATTAACTATGTGAAGAAGAGGAATGCAAAGGATTGATAATTATAAATCAATTGGGACGCAGATACACAATCATACCCCGGAGCTGAGGTGCCACGCGTACAAGTAACGTACCGGTGAAGTTCTGTCTCAGTGATAGTAGGAATCGTGAACAAAACAACAATATTAACAATATTGTTTATGTAATATTGTCCATTATTAACAATATTATGATTTCGTAATTGGTAATAATTATTAAAATAATAATATTGTAATTTCGGGCGCGTAGTTTAAATACCGGAGTGAAACATTTTCCAACATTTATTGTCCGATATGTGCACAGTAAGACATGGAAGATTGTCCCAAAGGAGTCGAAGAAATTACAGAAAGTCACAAGTGTGTCAAACGTAGCGTCTCTTAGTGGATATTTTCGTCAACAGCGTTCTCTTGTGGATATCACTGCGATCTAATATCTCTACAATCTTTCTCACTCTATTTTATTAGTATCTATCTCTTAGAACACATACACCGAAAAAAAATAAATTGGACCTTACGCCTGAGCATTAATATTGTAATAATTTGAACACACGACCATTATTTATGTAAAATTAAATTTTTATATAGTAATTGGGTAAAAGATGTTAAGATTTTACCAAGGATAAAACTCTCTTTACAAAAATTTCAACTGTGTCAAGGCTGCAAAAGTTTTAAAGAAACAGTATTATCCAATGAGAAGAATCTAGTGACATTATATGGTATTGATTAAATCATAAAGTCAACATTAAAAAAATCATAATAGGCAATCCTTACACTGCAAAAACATTATCAGTGGTAAAGTGAACAGTTTCAAACCCTTTTGGGGTGTATAATAGTCCTATATTAATATGACACAGATTTAGAAAATAATTATAGAACGTTATTTTCTAACTAGTATAATATCAGAATAATATTGTTCAAATTATTTGCGTAAATCAAAAAGAGAACAGGGCCAAGAACGGATCCCTGAGGGACTCCACTGTCCATTCTTGTTTTTAGGTAAGATTGAGTGAGCTTTTAATGTCGACACACTGATATCTGCCTTCAAGAATTAACATAATCAGCATGTGTCGAAGCCCCCTAATACCACAATGTTCAAGCTCAGACAGTAGTGTAGCATGATGGATGCAGACACTGAGTAAGTACTCTCGTCGATCAAAGCCCTCGGCTATCAGGTCCATGAGCTTGCTTATTGCTTCAGTTATGGAAACATTTTCCGGAAGCTATATTGGCTACGTGAAAGATATTAAACTGAAATATATTAAATTGTTCCACAAAGTTTAACAATCTCTTCCGGAACAGTTTTTCAAACACTTTCCTAAATATAGGAGAGATTTAAAAAGGTCGATAATTGCTGGTCAGGCAGGGATCTCCCATTTTGAATCCTGGAATTACCTTTAAGAGCTTTAGATCTGCTGGAAAAATTCCAATCTCAAAGGATAAATGAACAAATTTTGTTTGTGGTTCTAAAGAGTGCCTATAGGATCATTTAATCAGCCACATTGAAAAGCCATTAATGTTCTCCGACTTTTTTGGTGTGCACTCCCGAATAACGAAATCAACCTCTTCGGAAGTCACAGGAGTCAATGCCATGGATGTCAGTGGTGCCTTGTATGACACATGTCTTGACCCCTGGTATTGAAAACCAGGAGAGGTAACTCCGACAAAGGAAAGAAAACTGTTGAACTGTTCAGCAATGTACGAAGTCTCAGTAATTAAAAGTAAAAAAAGTAAAGAATGTCTTATTTTACCAGGCAAAGTTAGGGGTAAGAAGCCCTCTCTAACACTTAACCTGGGGACCAACGGCTTAAAGGTGACTTCCGAACCACCACCAATGGCCGGGCAGGCGGGCCGCTTGCAAGGACAGGATCGCTCAGCGGTCACCTATCCAAGCAGCGGCCACGCTCGACGTTGCTTGATCTGGTTATCTTGCGATAACCGCCGTACCCGCTACACTGCGCCATTAGCTAATTAATTACTGTCTCGTTAACCTTTATTTCGTTTATTTTTCTCATTTTACTTTGAATTGTTGGGTTTTATTTGTTAATAATTTATGCCAAGCAGTTTTTGAAAACTTTTCGGTGAATGCTAAGTTTAACTCTAGTTAAAATTTCTTCTATTCGATTAATAATAAATTTTTACAATTTTCAGGTTAATTTAATACGTAACTGAACATTTTATACAAGTTTGTTACTCCTTGAATAATATTAGTTTAATAAATTTAACGTTTAAATGAATTATTTACATAAATACATTAATAATCAATTATTTGTAATAATATAAATGTAATAATTTACAACATACATTACGTGGATACTATTATAAATAATGTAATGCAAGGTAAAAGTACACATCTCCATGGGTACAGTATTAAGTGTCCCTGAGGAGGCATGCAATTTCAAGTCAAAAGCGCATTTGATTACGCTAAGTATTATTGTGTTAGTGTTAAGCTTTTGTACAAATTTAAATTTTCTTTGCAAATTATTCAATATTTATATTTTCTCGTAGTAATCACTATTACGGTTGAAACCCTTGTAAAGTTTTTACTTCCACTGAACCAAAGCCCAGTGGGTCACATGCACTCAAACTTAATCTTGATAAAATAGAATTAAAGCTTTATGCAAAATTTCATGTCAGTCAAAATTGCATATAACTTCCCGAAACCTGTTACGTGCCATGCGATGTGGCGTATTTCTACATTGTATTTATTTTTTTATCTTTAAAACTATTACACAATTTTTGCTGTGGTTAACGTTTTGCCACTATAGAAGGAACTTTGGCTCAGTTGTATCTAATATGAGAATATTTTCAACATCGTCCCACTACATTTACTGAAATTGTTTTGCAAACAATTCTAAGGTGGGAAAGAAATTTAATAATGATCAATTTATATACAAATACAATTTAAAGCCATAAAATATACATATTTGGATATCTAGCATGATTGACACCTTGGTAAAAATTATGATGAGCAAAATATATTACGAAACCCTCAGAAGAAATAAGAAATGTATTGCCTACGTATGTATGCATTAATAAGAGTAAAATATAATCTACTATTCAAGTTCAAGTGAGTTACTTTGCAGATTCTGTAAATTTTATTAATAAAACTAATGGTTCAAATAATCATTTAAACTATACATTCAAGAAGAGAACATAAATTAAGGTACATTTATACATTTTTCGTATATTTCCCTACTAATTTTTATATTAACAATAAATGTATTTACTTGACACAATGTATATTTATATGATATATCAATAAAAAATGCAATTGCATTGCAATAGGTTTAAATGTTGCAAATGTTTTCTGAAATATTATAGTTGAGAAAGCTATCAAAATATTTTAGACGAATTGGAGAGGTACATTAAATCGGAGCCGAGTTCATTGCCTCAGTGGGCAGAAATTAAAATGTATACTTGTGTAAATGTATGGGACTTGGTAAATAATTCTTTCCAGCAGGTTTCAGGATGAATAATTACTGGATTGGACCAACGATGTAATTAGTACAACCGTTTCTAAGTAAAAGCTAAGAGGTAACATATATGATAAACTATTTCTATAGGTACAGTGTGTTAAAGGAATATATATATTTTGTGATTTATACCTCCAATTAAAATTACTTAATGATCATTAGTATGAAGTTTAAAAAGATACGCACAAGTGGTACTGCCTGGAAATACATCTTTTTATAGGTTTAATTACCGTAGTATATCTGAGAAAGATTTCTAAGTTTAGAAAGAACAATTCATTTTCTGAAACCTTTACCAACATATCTTCTGTTCTGGTGCACAAGAAATATTAATGTCAGCCATTAGTTAAAATCACATGGCACCGTCACACAAGTTTCAAGCCTGAAGCTGGAACCCTTATAAGGTGTGATAACTTTAAAATTCAGTTTAAATTATCCGAAAATAATCATGTTACTAAAAAACAATATAACAACAGTAGCTCATCGAGTCATCGAGTTGCTTTTTACATCGCGGTTTTAAAATGGGGAGTCTGGGTAATCCTGTCTTTGACATAGAAGCAGAGTGATTAATTCTTTGGTATTTTTTGTTACCCACGAGTGCTGATTTGAATTTTACTTCAAAATGTTATCCTTAATCGATGCTATATAAAAGTATGTATTTTTCCAAACATTGTGTGGCTCGTATAATTTAAAACAAATAATGTCATACAAATATTGGTTAAAACATGTCTCTTTAAGCCTCTAGTCGCCATTTTTTAATTTTTTTTAATGACATTTTGTTATAAAATTAGTTACGCTAAAATTAACAAATTTAGTGCAAATATTTTATTAAATAAGAAGAAAATTACAATCAATTTTGTTGTTTGCTTTGACATTAGTAAAATGGCGTATGTTAAAATATCAAAGGTAAAATAACAAAAATACCAGTATAGTTATATAAAATTACCAGAAAGATGTTTGATCAATGTAATAAAAAATCAAACCGTATTTGTTTCAAAGAAATCCGTCAGTGCATAAGCGAACACGGCCAACTTAAAGGTACGCTTGTGCAAGCTGTGAGCAGTAAACATTATGTCTTTTGATAGGCACCAGCTGCTTTGCATAGGTTATACAATTTTACAAGATACCAAATGACAGTGGTATAAACAACTTTTATAACCATTCCAGTGGTACTTTTTTCAACAAAAATTCGTGAATGCATAAGAGATTACGACCAATTTAAAAAATACGCTTGCACAAGCCTCGAGCGCCAAACATAACAGTTGTTAGGTATCAGTTGTTTGTTGCTACTCGTGCTCATTTATGCATGGAGGGATTTTTTTGAAACAAGTACCGTTGGAATTGTGAATAGTTGGCCTCTGATAAATCTTTTATAACTATACTCTTTTGTTATTTTTCAGACGCCATTTTGCTAATATTAAACAAATAACAAATTAAAAAAAATTTTGTTATGTATAAAAAACTATCAAGGTCTAATATTTTCTATTATTGTCTGGTTATTTCACGCGCCAATAAGATTTTTGACCGGGATTTGATACCAAGTTAAATAATTCTTGTCTTTTACCAAATATTATAGTGGTTGGGAGAGGACATTGTCAGGCAGCAGTAACTTCAGCCGTCCATTTCCCTCAACTCATAATGGCGTGACAGGAGGTAAGTCACCGTTATGCAGCTGAACGGTCTCCATGGCAACAAAATTTCGTCTTTCTTGGTACTGTGGGAAGCCTAAATGGTTGTAAGTGTCAACAAAAGCCAAATCCTGGCCATGTTAAATGACCGGCATCTTTCAATACAGGAGTAGAAACACTGTTTATTGCCTAAAACAAAATGTTACTACCTCTGTAACCATCTATTAGGCATGAATACCCTATAATAAATAAGTTTACCCTTTGAATAGCTTGACTGAGTTGCGAAATCCGGATCGGTCAAATCAACTGCCTTTGTCTACACGCTTCCGACCTGAACTCCTTGCTGCAGGAATGGCATAGCACCCTTTAAACCTGGCCATACTATAACTTTCGTCAATATTCAAGTTTTTAAATTTTTATTTTTTTTCTTCCAGTGTAGCAGATATCTACACCGTGATATAATTTACTTTAAATTGAATGTAAATTTGATAGTAAATAGACATCCCTGTGGTTATATATGGTCGTTAGATAAACCCAGTAAAATCTCAGTAACCTATGTCGTCTACTTGCTTCATGACATAATTATTGTCCTGAAGAGAAAACTGTAACATAAAAAATTTTTCACAGCAGGAAAATGATAATGTCTAGTTGTTTAAATATTATCTTCACAGCTTCTGTCTCATTGCTTGGGGATTCCGGGATGTCATTTGAAAGTGAAATATGAAAACTTAAATTGCACGTTGGTTATTGAGTCATATTGTATCAATTAGAAAAAGGAAACTGAATAGGTGCATTTTTCTTTGTCTGCCTTTTTTATAATATTTTTTGTATATGATATCCAAAATAGTTGTTGATCATATACGCACGCAAAACCCATAAAAATAATACTTGGGTTTCCCTTTATATAGTAGTAGTTATCACATCATTAAAACTGTCACTGAAGTTGCATGCACCATTTCAATTTCAAAGCAAAATGTTTTTGGATATTATAAAATTTAAGCATTTAAGCTATTTTAACGACGCTTTTATTAAAACTGGCTTTGCTTACAAAAACCGAGATATTCCAATTAGTCTGTACAATAAATTATAGTGCACAAGTCATTAAGTCAGTTAATATTTAGGATCCTAACATAGGATCATAATTTTATTACAATGACTACAAATTTGTTTTTTTAAATTACCAACACATTTAAACAGTAATTTAAGGAAAAGCACTAATTAATCTAATTACAAATAGCTACATAATTATTGCTAAAATTTTAAAAATTACAAGGAAAATATTGGAAGACACAAATGTTTTAATTTCCCGGATTAGTATAACAGCTTTTTGTCAATTTTATCAAGAGTTTCAAAAAATTTAATTCTGAAGTTTAACATAGGTTACTAATCTATTCTTCTAAGAACTTTTATAATTTGATACATTTTTATTTTGCCCAATTTATATAATTGATAGTACTCACTATTACTTGGTATCATTTAACAAACGCTGTTTAAATACATTAAACACTACTCGTGCTCGTACTTTATACGAGACTATTTAAGAGTTTTTGTTTACTATAAAGTAAAATTAAAATTACTAGAACTTAATTCACGGGTTTTAACTCAAATTGAACCACTTGTTGTCCAAAAATTGGGGTAAAGTGGGTTCGACGATTATCGATAGAAGAGCAAACATAGTCAAGCAACGTCGAGCGTGGTTGTTGCTCGGATATGTAACCACTTTGCGATCTTGTTCTTGAATGCAGCATGCAATTGGTGGTAGTTCTGAATTCATCCTTTTGGCCGTTGGTCCCAAGGTAAAGTGTAAGAGAGGGCTTCGTAGCTTTAACTTTGATGGTGAAATAACACATAATTTACATTTTCCTTTTTGCCATTATCATACAATTTAATTTTTCAATGAATGGCAAGAAGACTCGTGACTATTTACGCTTTTAAAATAATTTAATTTTACGTCAAGATTTTAAAAAGTTTCTAACTCGGTGCTATAGTGTGCAAAGATTAACTATATTTATTATGTAGTTCAAATCCTGCCTATTAATGCTCATCCTGCTATGGATTGTTGACAGAATTTCACTTGTAATGCGTTTAGCCCATAAATGGCTAATGACAAACTGTTTTGTGGATAAGAATTAGTTGTGACGTTAGCTATTTAGTAATTTATCCATTAAATATGTTTACATACTCTGTAGTAACCTACATCAAAAAAATACAATAGTTTAGAGATTAAGTTACAAAACCTTTAAATATACTGAATGATGGTGAAGAAGTAGTAACGGTGTATGCCAGTGAAATAACACAAATACGAGGGTTCTTACTTTCTATGGTCACATAACTAAATATTTTAATAATGTACACTGATATATTAGTTGATCTTTATGTGTGTTATAAAAATCATAGCTTCTCCCGGGGAAATGCGAACTTTAAGGTCACTTAGAGAACATTGTTGAACCATAAGTAAATTCAGTTATCTAGTGTGTCAGATTGTGTAGCAAATCTTTTTCATGGTGTGCTAACCTCGACTAGATGTTTATAATCGCACCAGCACCATTTAATCTGAGCCACCTGCGTTACACTGCACTGACAAAGTTACACAGACACACTCCTCATCTCTAGCAACATGAACTCTTTGTTGAAGTTCGCAGTTTTCCTGATCGTCGTGATGCTACTTGTCAGCCAGGTATGCTTTAATAATTGGAATAAACTATGTTACGTAATTAACTTGCGAGCTAAAGTACGAATTGTATGCGTGTTCTGGTAATAGATAGTAGAGTGCTACAGATAGTCTTGGTCGCCTTTTAGACCGTCTTCCTACCCATAACGCTACAATTTTGAAGACACGTTCAGCCATGAGCATAAATATTAGCTATGTGATTAAAATTTACAGAGTAATAATAAAAATTAATTCATATTATTTCATCTGTAGACTTAAGTTGTTTATGACACTTTATTTCTATATAGACTAGAATGAATATAATGCTAGTCCATGTCCATCAAGGAGATTTGGTTGGTTATCGCTAAAGCCAAACACAAAGAAGGTATACACAAATTTATCCATTGCCTATTGCGGGGGTGTAAAAGTTATACTCTGTATGATTTTAAGTCCGTTTTTCTATCCTCACAACATTATAGAAATATAATGAGATATAGATTTGAAACTCAATAATTCTACCTTGCTTTAAGTAAGCCAGACGTCAAATTTAACTGATTTTGATCGGTATAATTATCATTTAAGCCTGTGAAAATTTACATCAACTACCTCTTAATAGATGTATCATGCAGACTATTAGTTTCTGAAAATGTTTATCGGCTGCTGTTTGAAGTTATTCTAAATATAAATATAAAGTAGCTATGGTACGAAAAATTGATGCAATGAGAAGAATGAGTTAAGGCTCATTTTCACCTCAGTACAACGTCTGAAATCGGAAACCAATATATATTAAATCCTGGAATCATGAGTTCACTTATCTCTGAGTATATCCATAAAAAGCCATTGATAATGGTTCGTGCACAACGAACTCCTTGCATCGTTTCAACATCACAGTGACCATGCTATTAATAAGCTGTTTGGTTGCCCTGCAGCTGTCCAACCAAATGTACTAGATATAGGAAAAAAATCATTTTGCACGAAAATATTGTAGCAAATTTACTAAATGGACATTCCTACTGTTAGATTGTCTATTATGTATTAATCATCAATTTGAATAGTAATTATTAAGTAAGTGTAAGTAGTTTTAAAATTCAAACAACAACTAAACCTAAAAATTTGTACGTGATATTGCTTAGTTAAGCAGTTATAGACTTCCAACAAGCTACACCAAGAAATACAACCAGAAACGTACAGAGCAGAAATCTTAAATATAAAAAAAAACAGTCTAAATGCCAGGAAATTATATCATGGATCTAAAAAATAACATAAAAACATAAATAACGTAATTTGAACAATCGTCAGAAATATAATTATTCCTTCAGACAACTACATCTTAAAGACACTGATTATTAAGTTAAGAATGTATTTTTAGATAGAAATAGAAATTCAATGTTGCATTTTCTACAGGTATTACCTCTATTAGTTTGCAAATTTTAGGAATTTAAAGATCACAAATGTCGCATATTATGAGATTACATGATTCAATATTATATGATTCAACAGATTATAAAGAAATTAAAAAGAGTTGTAAAAGTAGCATTAAGAAAACCTGAATATTTAAAAAGTTAAAATTTGTTTGCATTTAAACTGTGAATCACACATTTCATTGTAGGTTTAAGTGTTCGTGGTCAAAGCTTAAATAAAAAAATCTAATCTAAAAAAGACTCAAAAACTTTTTAAACTTTTTTGAAATATAAATATAATTTCTAATTTGACCGTGTATGCTCAAAGAGCGAGACAATAGAATTTATACAACAATTTGATCATGCACTTCGTAATTTAGTTAAATAGTGTTACTACTACTGTAATGATCCTAGTTTGTTACTTGAAAATAATGAAATTCTTCTCTGACTTTAATGTTGCAAAGTAGTTGGTAATGTTATCTTTGTTGCTTAACTTCACAAGTGTATATTATTGGTCAGTGTTATAGTAGTAAAACGCAATATGATACATTTTAAAATTTAAAAATGTTATAATTATACACTCTAGAAGCTCTATTCTTATTGGAATCAGTTATTAATTTAAAACAAACACTCCAATAGTATACGCTTTTATTTATGTGAAGCCTTTCGTACTCAATGAGCACATCATCAGACCCACATAGCCTAATAAAAGTGGTTACAATTGTAAAGACCGCACATAAAAAACGCATATAATTGGCGTGTTGGTTTTAAATTAATATTATATCTATGCTTTAAATATTATAATAATATTTACTTAACTTCTACCTTATCAAATCACAATTAAAGGAGAACGATGATTAGATTAACGTCTATACTAAACCATTCATACGACATAACATGTAATTAATTTTTTTTAAGGATAAGAGTAAAAATATCATGTTCTTCAGGGTAAATGTCGGAGCTTTCCAGTCCCTCAGAATAATGGTCTTCTAGGCGGTCGCCTTGATCCTGATATTTTAGACGACTTCCTTGCTGGTGAACAATTTCCAAGAAGGCTTCGTGATCTTCTAAACGGTGACGTTCCTGTTGATGTATAAAACAAATTCCATGCAGCATATTATAATGTTATAGTGTATTATAATTAATTGCATAATACATTTTTCAACATAATAATATTATACGAGTACTACATAACATGTTAATTGTTACTTATAACATATTACAAAAAGCCTTACACAATACGATTTTGTATTACTGGCAATTTTGCATTTCATTTATTAAACAATTATGAAATTGTTTTAAAATACGAATTTTACATCCCGTATTAAAATCTCAATTAAATATTGTAAAATATTGAATTGTTAGAGCGAAGTTTGAATTTTATCAATAATTTGTTATAACAAATAAACAGTTATAATCAGCAAAATGAGTAATTCTTTGTTAACCACTTACTGATATGATAAGCATATAAAGCTTTAAAGAGTAATCTTTCTTAATAATTTAAAATATTTCTAAATAGAAAAAAATCCATATTCTTACGTTTTTGTATACTTATTTCAATCACAAAACATTATAAAGCAAATGCTGGGAGATATTTTATAGTTTCTCAAAACAATACTCGCATCTAGTTATTAATATGTTATGATACTACACGTTATTTTATTTTTAAAAATTTCCGTAAATTTTTTATGAATTATGGATTTTTAATTGCAGCTAATACTATTACAAAAATCTCTAGGTAATTAGTGGTAATTTATTGATATAAGATTATTCACTAACACAATTATAAGAAAATAATCTATCATGCTTTGTAAATATTGAATACGAATAAACGTAAGTGGCTCTTCAACCACCCCTAGTGGTACTTAGTAATATCACATCCTCACCTATTCGCCAAAAACCTATACTAAGACAATATACTATGGTATAGCCAAATCCTAAATAGTATTACAGGAACTTTCCCATGACAGAAACCGGTTGGTCTTCGCATCCATCTCTTTATAATGCCAGTCGGCCGACCTTTCACCGAGGATCGAGACGGGGCTCAATCAGGCCGTTTGGTCGGTGGACGGGTGGTCAGGGAGTGAGTAGACGTGCACACTGACAGACGCCTGTGACTGGACGGGTATCCGTGTGTTTAGATTTAATTCTAATTTGATATCCAGGTATATAATTTTGTTCTACTTTAGGTCCCAATACATTCTGGTGGATTAGGAAGGTTAGACGGGGGATTACGGGGTTGTGGAAAACGGGGAATACGAGCAGCATGAATCGGGTATTGAGGGTAGATTTTAATATTTAATCTCTAAAAAATCGTCATGATATGTTAATTGTGTTCATTATTAGTTGGGGGTTTAGTGAATTTGTATGATCGAGATCCGATTTCTGTATTCCCCTGTGCACGATAAGTGCTGAAGGAATAGACGTTTGAAATCAGGTATGGAACTCCTACATCTATTCTAAATCACTATTGAAAATTATAAACATAGGAAAATTGAAAGTTTTTATGTTTTGATTTAAAACAGTTATTGGGGTTGCTTTTATGTTATGGCTAACCATTTTGACAAAGACAAACATACGGAATAAACATGTTATTAAACAAAATCCAACATAATGAATAATCTTATGTCATTACAATGCAGTTTTTCAGTATAGCCTGTAATCAACACATGTTAAATAGTTTATTTATCGGTTGGTTATTTAGACGTGTCTATTAACTTACCTTTTGCACGCCAGTAACATACAAGGAGTAAATATAGATTTAAAACAAACTTTCAGAAAAATAATAGTCATAAAATTTGTAGGATGGGTCAGAACAGGATGAATGTGCAATAATATGTAGTGTATGGATGTCAATAATAATCTACTTATACGTGTGTTATTCCTAGTGTCCAAGAAGCTGAGGACATATATTCTTCACTAACTCAATACCAATGCAGTTAACTTTATTTTTCCAATTTGCCACTGTGGAACATTGTAAATCAGCTGTTAAAAATCATTGGCTAAGGCAAAATACAGTACTATTTGATACCAGAACAAATAATAGCGAAAGATAGTTAAAAAAGACATACAAGAAACTCGTATGAGCAGCACGTTGTTCATCAACTCCATAAGTAAGGAGCTTTAATGGATTATAATAGATATAAAAATTCTGTAAAGGAGTGATTTGAGCAATACAATAAATAAGCATATAATAATAATAAAAGCAGCTTTTCAAGAATCATTTCTTGTTGACAGATGGTTAATTAAAATTTTGAAAAGATACTTTAAATTTACATTAGATATCTCTCTCTCTCTCTCTCTCTCTCTCTCTCTCCCTCTCTCTCTCCCTCTCTTAGACAGGTTAATAGTTAAATGATAATTAGATTATAACTACATAAGTTCGTTATGTATTAGACTCAAACATTTCCAGGATTAAATTTCATATTCTTCATTAAGTGTAAATAAACAAAAGTACATAAGTCAAACCAGTACAAAAAGACTTTAAACAAAAAGTTTTTCGATGAAATTGCCACATAAAAAACAAAAAACAAACATTTTGTACGTAAAAAAACGAATACCTGTACATGTAAAAACAAGACCATTAATTTTGAAACTTTTGAGAATAACCCCAAGTGAAAATGTTATCTTTGTTATGTTATCTTGAAAAAAACTACTCAGTACATATAATACGCACTAGAGGAGGTGGACGACTTGGCAGAATGTATGTAATGGCTTGAAAATCACTTTATTTTTGGCAAGATACAATAATGTTACTATCAAATTACATAATTATGTTATTACTAAAACTGCTTACATTATATTAAATGCATATTTGATATTAAAATAATGAGATATACAGATTTTATCCAATATCTACATATATCACTTAAAAAAAGGATGAATATAGGTGAGTCGCGGGAGTCGAGCACGTAAAAAATTGTTTAACTCTTATAGAATACCTAGGCATTCTACACATTGCCAAAAGTAAGCAGGCAAAGTGTGAAATTTTAAACATTTCATACTTTGCCTAGGCATTCTATAAAATGCCTGCTGGAGTACAGGCAGAGTTAAAAATCTGTCTGTTCCATTGTTTTCAAGTTACAACGTGCTTGCCTCACCTACTCCCCCCGCCTATCCCCGCTATAACGCTGCTCTCAGTTCTGTTCCGTCACGCCACAGTATTGTACTAGGCCTACGCTTCAGTTCTGTTCTGTCGTGCCACTGTATTGTTGCTTGAAAATGTCACAAGTAAACAGTAGTATCAGTAGTTCTAGTGATCGTTTATCGCTAATGAAAACTTCGTTTTAGTACCGAACTTGTAAAAATTCGGAATGCAAGTGCTAAAAATTGTGTTTTTTTTTACTGAAGACGACTATAAGAAGCTGGTGTTGGAGGTCTAAGATGCCAAGGCCAAGCCCAGAAAGGAACCTCGTCAATACTGGCTACTCAACAGGTATGATGTAATGATCGTAGAACATGTGCAAAAACTAATACACCCATTAAAACAAGGAGACAGTGTTGTAAAATTTTATGTCCACGATTCAGATTTATTTACTGTTCTCCATGAAGCTCATGTAGCTATTGGTCATGGTGGAAGAGATCGAATGTTAAAAGAGCTAGATAATAAGTACAAAAATGTTACACGTCATGATGTTGAGCTATATATTAGTTTGTGTAAGCCATGTCAGAAGAAACAAAAGGGTTCGAAAAGAGGAGTGGTAGTAAAGCCCCTGATTTCATCAGAATTTAATTCTCGTTGTCAAGTAGATTTAATTGATTTCCAGTCACAGCCCGACAGGGAGTTTAAGTTCATAATGGTCTATCAGGATCATTTGACAAAATTTGTGATTCTTAAGCCTCTCAAAACTAAAACCGCTGAGGAAGTAGCATATCACCTAGTTGATATTTTTACTCTCATTGGAGCACCAAGTATATTGCAGTCAGACAATGGAAGGGAGTTTGCAAACAAAATAGTTTACAATTTAAAAGATTATTGGCCTACGTTAAAAATCGTTCATGGCAAACCAGGTCATTCTCAAAGTCAGGGTAGTGTAGAACGTGCAAACCAAGATATTGAAAACACGATTTCGACTTGGATGCAAGATGAAAAAACTGACCGTTGGAGTGAGGGATTGAGATTTGTGCAACTTATGAAAAATAGAGCTTTACATTCAGGAATCAAAAGAACGCCCTATGAGGCTCTCTTCGGCTGTAAAGTAAAGGTCGGTCTTACAACATCTTCTCAGCCTCGAGACATTTTGGATTCCATTAACAGCGAAGAAGATTTGGAAAGAGTGGTTAATAACATGCACACAACAGAAACACAAACAATGTTAAGTCTAGAACCTCCACTCCAAACCGATCATAACACTTCAGAAGTTAATGAGGCAAACCGTTGATGTCAGTTCTAGCCTTCTACAAATGTGTAGCGTTTGTTTGCAGCAAACTAATGAGAAACAAAACTGCACAAAATGTTTAGCGGACATATATATTTCATGTGGCCATTCAATTCAGGGGTGTGATGATACTGAAAAAACCCTGTTATGTGTCCCTTGTTTTAATTCGGAAAATATTGATAAAGAGAGGAAGAGGTCAAAAGCTTGTCTTGAAAAACAAGCTAAAAAAATGAAAGCTAATTCCGATAAAAAGTTTCCCCCCGTCACCAAAGGAGTCACTGTTCGTGTTCCAATTCCTGACGTTGACAAAGGAAGAGGTGACTTGAGAAATATTCTGGCAGTGGTCATGGATACGACAGAAGATGGGTTTTACAAATTAGGGACCGCCAACGGAGTTTTGAAACAACTGTACGCGAGGTCACAGTTTACAGTTTGCCAAAAAAGCCTAGTTCGAGTAGAAGGCGTGCCCGATCAAGAAACAGGACTTCGTACCGCTGCAACAGCTCAGTCAACAGGAAGCGGCCAAGGATTTGTGAGATGCACTTGCAAACAAACCAAACAATGTGCTTGTGTTAAAAACAATCGAAAATGCAACTCGAAGTGCCATAGTTCTCTTTCCTGCTGTAACAAGTAATTTCTTAATTTAATATTTCACTTTTAAATTTTACTCTAGTCAAATATGAGGATTTTCAGATCCTATGTTTTAATACACATTTTAATACACATTTAATACATGTACATTTCATGTTTTTTATTTGCAATAAACAATTTTTTAACAATGTTGTTCATTTTATACTTTGCCTGCAAAACTTTCGACATTCTATATAATGCCTAGGCATTATACACAATGCCTAGGCAAAGTTTGTACATTTGTTAAGAAATGAGTTTATTTCATACTTTGCCTGGATTCACTCGGCAATGTATACAATACCTAGGTATTCCATACAATGCCTGAATTGTACACATTGCCGGTAACATAATACATTAGTTGAAAGAACAGTAATTTTAAAACAGTTATAAACGACATAGTTTGTGGCCAAGATATCTTCTTAAGGCAAGTAAAAGTACAATAATTGAGTACTTGGAAACAGCGAACTGGTTTTCTTTCAAGAACTTACAATTATTCACATTTTAGGCGAATATCAGAATAAAATTCAGTGTACATGATTAATTACTACAAAAACTATTCATCAGTACATTAAATGTGAAAATGTTTTTTCACTTATGATTAAGAGAGATTAACAATGTAATATTTACCCGTATAATATAATGATTTTTAAAAATGTTCATGATTAATTATTAGCATTTTATATTTTACATTAGAGCTAGCTGCCAAAATACGTGGAGTACTGCTGTCAGGTAGTTTTTTGGTAAGATGTAGAACATTTTCAATGTTGGTTTTTCAGAATGATGATTTCCTAAACTTGGTATCCCCCCCACCCCCCCCCCCCCCCACCCCCCCCCCCCCCCACCCCCCCCCCCCCCCACCCCCCCCCCCCCCCACCCCCCCCCCCCCCCACCCCCCCCCCCATCTTTATTCTTCAACTCTTTCTTAACCGGGTTTTCATTAGGATTCCTTATAAATGTACTCTTATTTGTCTTACATTTTGAACATTTTGCAGCAATTCTATAAAATCCATTTTGAGTTTGAACAATTATAGAGTCGATATTAATCATCTTCCATTTATACGTCAAAGTTTCCAAGTTTATTTAATTAATCTAATATATCAGATTTCGCTTAATTTTTATACCCATACGGTACTGTATTGATCTTATTTTGTAGGACAATTCTCTTATCATCTTTCGAGCTCAGTGCTAATTGGTTGACTGTTATCGTATAAAGTTCATGTTTGTAACTTTTTATTACAGTCATCTCACGTAATTCTTCCTTATTTTCAACAAGGACAACATCTATTTAAATTATCGATTTTTATTGTCTTATTTACAATGCTTCTCTTAATTCCCTTAAATCTAACTGGATTTTTGTCTAGATATTTGTACGAGTGCATTTTCGATCTCAATCCACGAAATTCTTCTAATATTTCACCGTTTAATTCGTCTTTAAATTGTCCTATTACTTTCTTATTTTTAATAGTGAAATAGGCATGATATTTGGGATAATCGCTTGTCAAACTCATATATGTTTTCTTTAATAATTTTGGAAGGATCTTTCGTCATTTCTAGGAAATAACTGTCTGTATCCATGTAACATAAATTCGAATCTGGATCATATTTCTTAAGTTCGTCGTAATAAACTTACACATTAACAATTTTGATAGGTCAAGAACTGACTATCCTATGTAGATCGGCTTGTTAAATTTTACTTTCTGTTTGTACATATGACTCGCTATACAGTTGTCGTCAAGCATTTGAAATTTTTTTTCTTAGCGTCATTGAAAATTATTTATTTCTAACTTTAATATCACATCTATTTCACACATTTTCCATTCTTTTTCTAAAACCTGAGTTGTTCATTAGGTTATTAAAGTCCTTCTCACAGTCACCTGTAGCTTTGGTTCGCATATTCGTATTGAAATCAATACATTCTTTCATGAACGGCTTCTGATCGAATGCAATGAAACTATTCACATGTTTTAACACCTTATTCCTTTTTCTAGATAGTATTTTAAATTTCTGGAATGAACAACATACTCAGTTTTATCTAATAAAGTTGTGCACAGTTTCTTGTTAATAATTTCAAGAGCAAGTTAGCCACTTTATGTTTTTCATGCAAATTCGTTATGTATCTTAGATATCCTAGATCAACTTCGAGAATATAGCCATAATCTTCATCGCCAGTGAGTTCCAAAATTGTCTTTCCTTCTTTTGTATATGTTTTTGGATCCATCCACTTAATATCGCCATACGGTAAATTTTGCGATAGAGTCCAGCAATAAAGGTTATGTGCATCGCCGTACAACAGATAATTTCCGGGCTTTGTCTTATCAAAATCTTTCAAATATTTGTTACTTCCTTTCACATATCGCTTAATACATTGATAAATGCCTCCACGAATGCCTTCTTCAATCATCAAATACTTATTATAATCGTGGATTAGTTGAAGCTCGATTTTAGTTAATTTTAGCATAGCATCCCAATCTAAACTTGGAGCTGTTAGATAATAAGCCGGATCAAGTTTATAGCAATTTAAGCAAATATTTCTGAAAATAAAACATCTTGAATGTTATACAAATCAGAGTAATGTCCTAGATTTTTCTGTTTTAATTTATTCCAAATGCTCAAGTAATATTGATAACCTTTCACAAATATGTTCTCATCTGTCAAAAGAGAATAAGAATCTTCAATTTTCAGTTCTTCTGTGTAATATAGTTTTTCAATACTATCGATAAAATAATAAGGAAATATACCTTTTATATACAATATTTTAAAAATCTCGTCTTCGTCATTTGGCTGTCTTTCTACAATTTTATTTAATATTCTTCCATACTGTATAAAATTATTTGTATGTTCGAAATCTGGTTTCTTCAGAATTTTAGCTATTTCTTAAAAAGACGAAGCCTTATACGAGTATCTAAATGTATCTACAAAAGAGAATTTTATAGGTTTATCAGCTTCAAACTCATATCAATATTCTGAAATTTACTGAATAATGTATATAAATTTCATATGTGCTTGCGATCAAATCAAAATTTCCATATTGTTTAACCAATTCTTGTACAAATGTACAAATGAGTGTCGTAATGTGACATAATATTGTGACAGAATACTGGAATATTTTGTGGAAATTTCAAATTCAGTTTACAAATTCTATGAGCGGCTCCTCTAAACTTGCCGGTTATATGACAATGATCTCTTACTTTATTTTAACTCTTATCTTTCCAATTATCAGGAGTAAAACCATACTGAATTGACCTAACATCATAAGCAGACCATTCACAGATATGACACACGTTTGCATTTTGGTATGAAATCTCTTCTTCTTCAGTTAATTTCATAGGCTTTATGTTTTTTTAATTATATTTTTAGCTATGTATTTCGATAATTTATTGAGCTCTTTAAACAATTTTTAGGAACATTAGGCAAATCTTCTTAGTTTTTCGCTCTATAACATATCGGTTTCTACATGTGATTGGTTACATTCGACACTAAATATAGAGTAAAACTGTAAGGAATGTGCTTCTGAATCTTGGTTGTAGTCGATCTTTGTGGATTTTTCTTGCAAGTTGGAATTGTCTCTAATATGCTTTCTAAATCCATATAAATAACATAAGGATGAGAAAGTTTCTTTTGATAATTAGTAAATTTCGTTGTTTGACCTGGAAAAGGCATAATTAATTGGTTTACAAACTTCATGTTTTTTACAAATTTCCAAATGATCTGCTTAATCTATAGATTTTTAGAAATGGCTTAAACATCTACAGAGAACATTTTTATGTCCATGTTTAGATAATTGAGAACTCACTAATCTACTTAAATCGTTTATCAAAACATAATGAGATTTATCTTCTTGTTTTAAATATAATAGGTCAATATTTAATTCATCCTTAGAAATGTCTGAAAATTGTAACTGAACAATATGTAGTTTCTCAATATAAGTATAGATATTTATAGACATTTTTGGATATTTATACTTGGAATTGTAGCTTCGTTTTTCAAATAATTCTATATCTTTTAAAGATATTGGATACTCAAAACCTGTAAATATCTCGTCATTTACAAATTCTTCATATTGATTTGCTCTTTCACAGTCTTTTCCTGGTTTTTCAATAGCGCATCGGATATAGTATATAAAGCAAAATTCATCTTTATTTTTTATATTTACACAAGCTTTTTTTACCTTTACCTCTTGTGGTAAAACGATATATGATACTGCGTTCACAAATTCATGATTATTAAGGCTCAAAACTAGTTGTTTGCAGCGTTTAAATGTCCAACCGGAACCCCTATTTGGATGATTCGTTTGTTCTCGATGTCATAATTTATTAAATTGCTTGGTAATAAAATCGTTTACGTCATAGATTTCGACAGCTTTTATAGTAAAATACATTGGACAAGTTTGTGTTTCAACGTTCACTAAAGTTCTTTTGTATTCAGGTTCTAAATATAAATTAATCTTTCATATTTTTAACAGTTTCTTGAAATTTTTCTATTAAACTTTTAATTTCTGGGCGCATAATTGAATGATATTTGTAAATTGATATGAAATTTTCGTTAAAATCCGTTAAAATATATTGCTTAAATAGACCATGTATAGAGGATAAACCTTCGATATTAATGTTTTCAACATGTTTTTCGTTGTTTCTAAGAGTTTTAACTATTTGGTCAATGATTTCAGACTTAGTTTTATCGTTAGTTTCGATTGATAATTTTTCAGCGATAGATTGAATTTCTTTCATCATTAACTAGTTCAAGATCTTTCTTATTTTCTCTGAAATTATTCTTTAATTCACGTAATTTTTCTATATTGTACATCTTTTAGTGATTGGCAATTTGATTATCTTTAGCCCATTTCCTTAAATAATTCAGTTAATTTTTGTAAAGTTGTTTGTTTTGGCATGAATTTTAGAGTTATAGTGTCGATCATAGTTTTTTCTTAAAATTTCTTTTTTACATAACGGACATGATATTTTTTCGCCCTCCATCTATTTAGAAAACATTTTTATTTATTAAATTCAAATTGTTTCATTATTGAGGAAATTGCTTTTACTATCTAAATGGTGAAATTTCAACAAAAAAACCTTTAATTTACAGATGACTTAAAAAAAAATATAGATATTTTTCTAAATTATTGATATTTTTTAACGTATGACGTAATTAGGAATGATATCCCACTAATATTACAAATGCGAAAGTTTGAATGTTTGGATATTTGGATGTTTGGAGGTTTAGAGGTATGTCCTCGAATGACGCTGAAACTGCTATACGGATTGAGCTGAAATTTGGAACGGGTATAGCTTTTGGTTCGAACCCACTAATATTATAAAAGCGAAAGTTTGAATGTTTGGATATTTGGATGTTTGGAGCTTTAGAGGTTTGTCCTCGAATGACGCTGAAACTGCTATACGGATTGTGCTGAAATTTGGAACAAGTATAGCTTTTGGTATACCCACTAATAATATAAAAGCGAAATTTGGAATGTTTGGATATTTGGATGTTTGGAGGTTTGTCTAACCTCATAGTTTAATTCTTATACATTTAACCACAGTCTAAGAGAGAGATAAGCCGTTTGTGTACGATATATTACATAAATTATAGATCACTTATTCATTTTAGTTAAGTTTTGTTCTCTTATAAACCGGAAATTATCATATTTCCTAAAGTTTACAATTTTAAATGTTCCATTGTAATATTTAAATAATATCAAAGGTATCTTACATTACATAAGGAAACCATAATTGGAATGTTGTATGTTAGAATATCTAAAACCACGTATACTAAATTTCCACAAACACAGTATTGTTTCCGGATGATTTACACAACCTTTGCAGCAACAGCATTACGGTTAATTCATAATTAACCGTAGCCAC